>NC_090655.1:194448958-194748958 GCF_040937935.1 Hyperolius riggenbachi | reverse complement strand
GCGATGTGATTTTATAAAAAAAAAACCTCATAGCATTGCATTAGCAAATGCTTTTTCAAATCACCAGCGCTTAAAAAAGGCTGCTAGTGGGTTTGAGCCCTTATAGAGTATACTGTTCATGTTGAGCAATAATTCCTTCTGTTTTATGAAGATACATTTATATTTAGCATTGCTTTTAGTAAGGGGGCTTTCAGGTTCTTTTTAGCCCCTTACAAATTCTTAGTGGTCCTGTAGTATGATGAACTTTCTGGGTACTCTATAACACTTGATTTTTCAAGTCCCACCTCAAAGTCATATTAATCCTCGCACTAATTTGAACCAACAAGTCAGAAACAGCTGTATGCATTTTAGATTAGTTTGGCTCTGGAAAATGATTGTAATTGGTTGTAGGCATGCTGTACATCAGCGGTTCTGGATGTGTGTTTTGTTCAAGGAAATAGAGGAATGATTAGCATATTCAGTGTTGATGGACTGTAGGAAATCTTTGTTGCTCACATAAAGCTGGATTATTATTTATGCACTGACGCATTTATATTATAGTGATATAGAGAGTCGCCTACTTGCAAATGACTTGCGTTACGTTTCATAAATACAAACAAAATTGTCATGTACAAACTATACCCCCCGTCGCTCCCCTCCTCCGCTAGCTTCCTCCAATTGGAAGCTAAGCCGCGACCCAGCACAGTGGCACAGAGGCATGTCATTGTGCACAGGACATGCAACATGCCCCTGTGTCCTATTAAGATTTGAAAAAGGCCGCCTCTGGTTCTCTTTAAATTCTTATATATCAATACCTCATGGAAAATGTACACATCACATGGCGATCAATCCCCTCTGTTCCAGCTTTGCAGTTCTGATGGGAAACTCGTAACTATATATTATATAGGAGAGAACAGAGGCGCAAAAGGATAAAAGGGGTTTTAAAGGAGTTTAAAAGCCAAAAATTTGGTAATTAGAGGAGGCAGTGGTGGACTTACCTCCTCCAAGCAGACACAACACGACTGTACATTCAGTCTATTTATTAACGAACTCCAGATAAAACAAAGCAACGCGTTTCACGGGTCAGTGCCCGCTTCCTCAGGCAATAGAAAAAGGAGTTACAGCATCTAGCACCTCACAGAGGTGCCGAGTGTTTGTTTTGCTAGATGCTGTAACTCCTTTTTTGATTGCCTGAGGATAATCTCCCCACCTGCCTTTACAGTGGTTGCCTATTGGTGACCCATGCTTGTGAGTATAACAACTATTACTCTTTGTCATTATCCCCTTTGTCAATACATACTACACTATTGGGGCTTTTGGTGTTCCTCTGTTTATCTCGTTCGTAACTATATATGAACACATGTACGGAAGACATACCACTCAGTGAATCTCCTTCCATCAAGGAGTATTGGAAGTGGAGGAGGGCGCTCGCCTACATAACTCAAGCACCACGAGCCAATCAGATCCCCAGTGCTGAACTTCATCATCATGGTCATGCCACACTCTGCTGCAGCTGACCAGATGGGAATCTGAGATACCTGTGGGGAGGCAGCGTCATTGCCACCTCCCCACTACTCGTGGTCTATTGGGGTGAAGGGCATAACGTTAACATCCCCATCCTCTCCCTTCAAGTCCGTACAGAGCCAAGCTCATGTGATAGGATGGTGGCTCCACAACCAGAACTCCCCACAGGGAAGGAAGAAAGGCCACAGGAGGTAGCCCAGCTTATGAGTAAACATTAATCACAAATGTAAGCTACAAGGGCAGGGCTCTCTCCCCCTTTTGTGTCTTGGAAATCATTATACATTTTATTCATCATGTTACTTTTATCACTGTCATTGCCACTTCTGTATTTTGTATTCTGTATGCTGTATCATTTTTTGTATTTTGTCACTAGTTATGTATCTTGTATATTAGTGTACACCATTGTCTGTATTATGTACCCATGTTTGTTTCTTACTTTGTACAGCGCCATGGAATATGTTGGCACTTTATAAATTAATAATAATAATAATAATAATAATAATTAGTCAACACATTTGTAGCTATATATTCAAGGCATTGGCTATGCTATGTCAACAGGTTGCCACCTACTGTTAAAAAATTAGAATACAGTATATAAATGACCAAAGGGAACTATAGGTATAACATACTACTATCAGGGCACGTCATCTGATCATTTCAGGCTCCCTTTAAAGCGGAATATAACCCTGCATTTCAACTTTGCTCTAAAACATTATTTACAGCATATTATATGCAAAAAGCATTTTTTTTTTACTAGACCAGCATTGGAAGGGTTAAACACAGAGGTTTCAAGTTCCGTGGAGAGATATGCAGAAGTTCAGATTTTTACATTCTATTTAGTTAGATGTATCTATTGATAAATGTTACACACTCTTTGGCTGTCCTCCAAGCTCCTTCTCAGTGAGAGAGAGTGAGTCACATTCAACACTTAGATACATTTATGTAAACAAAATGTATCTATTTCAGCTTCGGATGCGTCTGCAGAAATCTCCAGGAACTTTAAAGCCCTGTGTAACCCTTCCAATGCTGGTCTAGTAAAAAAAAAATGCTGGTTGCATATAATATACTGTAAATAATGTTTTAGAGCAAAGTTGAAATGCAGGGTTATATTCCACTTTAAGGGCAATTACAGAACAATAGATATTGGTTTTACCACACATTAAATACCTTGCAGCTCCCTCTCCTTCTTTGACATAGACTGCCAATGTGGGGTCACTCGTCGAGTTACATCCACCCATGCCTCTTTCTTCTTATAGCAGTCACTGTAGGAGGCTAAGGAACTGTCATATAGCTCTGGGTGTTCCTCTACAGCTCGGATCAGCTCTTGGACATTAATATTTCTCATCTTGAATGCTGTTATTGTTCGAGGCATGCCAGTATCTGCAAAATGATTACCACAGTATCTTTTTGGTCACTAGGCAGAGATTGTTGTTGGATATTTACTACAAAAAACAATCCACCAGGAAGTGTCAAATGTGCCATCTCATTTGTTTAACTCCCTTGGCGGTATGATTCTTTCCTGATTTTAGGGTCTAAAACCTCAAGTAAACTTTTTCTCAGGTTGTCATTATGGGGTGTGGTGTATAGATTTCTGAAGACAAAAATGAATTTAAAGCAGTATCGTCACCATAAAAATCAAATTTCAACAGCAACTGGTCTGAGTGTATTAAGTGATAAAGATGCTCATCCTGCATTAAAAACTTTCAAAACTTTTTCTGCTGTTATGATTTGGAGTTATCACATACTTAAGGAACACTGGACCTTTAGTAGTCGTGCCAAAGAATTGCATGCTGGGGGTTGTTTTTATCTATAATCTATTCCTCCTCTTCCCTTTATTTCCCTGCCAGCTGCTTATCTGAAATCTAATCCCCTACTCACTTGTGTTTACAAGCAAGGCTGAGGTGACTCAGCGATTGGAGGAGACAAGAAAAAAAGTAAAGGGCAGAAATGACATCACGAGTTAGCCTTAACTGTGGGCAAAAGACATGGCCCCCACCAGGAACAGAATTCTCGTCATTTACTATATAACATTCACTGAAATCAAAATGTGGACAGTATAATACATGTGTTATGCAAGTAGATCAAGTATTTATCTACTTATATATGTGTTTTTTTTCCCTGGCATAGTATGGCTGATCCTACTGCTTTAAAGAGACTCTGTAATATAAAAAAACAAAAACCTTCTGGGGTATACTTACCTCGGGAGGGGGGAAGCATCAGGGTCCTAATAAGGCTTCCCTCTCTCCTGTAGCTTCAGGGAACACAGCGCTAGCTCCCCCGAGCTTGACAAGGCTTGATATATTTACCTCGCTGAAATCCAGCGCAGGTGCAGTAGTGGCTCTTCGTTTGGGCTAGGCGTAAATAGCCAAGCCCGATCGTGTTCACTCTACTGCGCAGGCGCAAAAGGACTCGTGCCTGCGCAGTAGAGTGGATCGATTGGGTTTGGCTATTTCCGCCTTAACCCGAATAAAGAGCAGCTAGTGTGCCTGTGTAGGATTGCGGTAGGTAAATATTTACCTCGCCGTGATTGGGGGGGGGGGGGGGGGTCCTAGCAAAGCAAGGGAGGAGGAAGGGAGAAGCCTTGTTAGGATCCAGAGGCTTCCCCTTTCCAAGGTAAGTACTCCTCCAGGGGCCCTTTTTTCCCCTTACAGATTTTCTTTAATCCACCCGTGCAAATTTTATGCAAGATGTTTTTTATCATTACTAGAGTTTCAGATTGTTTTGAGTTTGTTTGTAATTTGCCCAATCCTCTCAGCAGCTCCTTTTCCACTTGGATTCTGAGCCCTCAATAGGATAAGCTTAGCTTCCTATTCTTGTGTGCATATTTCAGCAGCCTTTGTGGTCTGGCTGCATGCTGTAGCTCTCCTGTTCCTGTGCCAGTGCAGCCCATTTATGAAATGGTGTAAATAGTGCATTTTGTTGCTTTATGCGCATGCAGGTGTTCCCTAGAATGGCTGAACCAGACCGGCCTCAGCATGAATTTCCAGTTTGAGATCATGAAACATGTTTTGTTTCTTTGCTTGCTGACTTGACTCTTGTGGCTAGAGTAGGGGCCCTTTCAACCTGGAGGGGCCATTCAACTATTAACCTAATTGTATCATTATATATCAAAATGTCAGTGGAAGTGGGAGAGTAACTGAATTAGGAGAACAGCAGATCCTTTATGTATTCAATGGTTTTTACTCACCTGTATTGATTTCTGCTGGGTTTCCCTTCTCTTTATTTTTAACAGAATCATTTTGCACCTGGAGCACTGGGTGAGATTCCACAACCACTATATTTAAGTCTTCCTCCTAACCAAAATAGAATAAGCAGTTGAAAAAACATTCAGCTAAAAAAGTATACTGGTTGATTTGTAATGAAGAACAGTGACGTTATGAGTGTGCTTTACAGTTACACTCACAAAAAGCAAGCTACTTCTTTTTACAAACAGAAGTCATACAGTAGCAAACAGTTTTTTTTTTTTTTTTAAAGTCTGGTAGTATGGACCTGGGACTAAGAAAAGGACCAGAAAATCTTGACTCACGAGTTCCTCATTGAAAAACTTGGGTTGGTGGGGATGCATATGATTCAAAAAGTAGGTGGAAGGGCTCCAGGACTCTGATGGATGGCTCAAATTGTTTCAGGGGAGGGAAAGCACGAAGTAAAGACCTCTGATGGCAGCATTTTGTTTTTATTTTGGGGGCAGGGAGGAATGACATCAGCCCTGGTTTGAGGAAGCGGTGAAAACATGATAGTGCTTATTAGCTGGGTGGGACATAATTACAGCACTTCCCATAGGTGGTGATGGAGAAAAAGGGAACAAGTGCTTGGTAGGAATGGAACAAAGGACAGTGGTGACTGTAGTTATTATGAGGGGAAAGGGAGACAAAGGATGGCTGCACTTGTTATGAGGTGAAGGGAGTAATGTGATGGCAGCAGTTGTTATGGTGTGGGCAATGGTTGCATCTGTCAGGGGTAAGAAGAAATAGTAACAATATATAATGTGAATATGTACAGTACTGTGTAAATCTTTAGGAAAATGTTACAAAAAAAGTATTCTAATGTAAGAATATTTTCACATGTACAAATTTTAATTATATATTTAAATCAATTTACAAAAAAAAAAAAAAAACAACTTAGTGAACCAACAGAAAAACCTTGTAGCACTCATACAAAGCTGGTAATTTTGTAGGATTATAATCAGGAGTATGATTAACCAGTTATATCAGACAGGTGCCAATGATCATCATTTTCATATATAGGTTGAAACAGTCTATAACATTTGTGTAGGAGGTTTAACCTCCCTGGCGGTGCATTTCTGTCTGGAATTTTGAGTCAAAAGTGGTACATTTTTTTTAAGAATTTTAGACCTCCGATTCTTAAGTCATAACTCACCAAAATATATCAATAAAGCCTGATAGACATTCAGCATATAAATAAAAGACTGGAAGACACATTTTTTGAAATAATTAAATTTTATCAATAAACTAAAAAAATAGCAAAACTGTACAAATAAGGCAGCAGATTATATATACAGTATGTATATGCAGTACAGTATATACCTAGTACACCTCCCTCGTTTGGTATACTTTAAAACAGGGAATGGCACAGAGGGCGACATTATAATCCAGGCAGTAGTATCGGGATTCTTTACGGACTTTCTTGCCTTTGCTATCAGTCTTGCTGCAGCATACAACGTACATCCTGGTTGGTGCAGTTTTTTTTGGAGTGGGAGGTATATACTCCATAAGGTGACAGGCAGTGAGGGGCTCGAGATTGACTATGTAGGATGCACAGTGCCCAACTCTGACGTCTGCTGATGAGGTCTGATACCTCATGCATATGCATTCGCAAACCTTCCAGGTAAAGTCTGCATGCGTTCCTGGCCTGTCACTGCGCTGTTTGTACAGGATGTACGCATTCCAAAGAGACAGTTCCAGCAGATGTCAAAACATTTTTTTTAATAATTGTTTGTTGTTGCTTGCGGACTGCGGGGTAGAACGTCATTGCTTTTTCGTCTCTGTCCATCCCACCCATCATGTTGTTATAGTCCAGGATGACTTGAGGCTTGTCGATGACTTTACCTCCGCATGTCCTGGTGGTGACAGTTGATGTGTCATGGACCATGCTGAGGACACACACGTCTTTCTCATCCCACCAGCAGAGAGCCAACATTTTTTCCTTCTGCCATGCAACAACGTCCCCAGTTTGTAGTTTTTATTTGGCGAAGCTGGTTGTCATTTCTCGCCGATTAGGCCAAACAGTGCCGTAGGCATCAGTTTTGTTCTTGATCAATATTTCAAAAAGTTCAGGGGAACTATAAAAGTTATCTGTGGTCACACAGTATCTCTTGTTCAGCAAAGGCTCCAACAAAGACAGCACAGATGATATCGCCAGTCCTTAGTTGTTGAAAGCGGGGTTACATTTTGTCCCTTTTCCTGTATACAGAATGCTTTTTCATATATAGCCCATCGCTAACTCCCATAGCATATAGGATTTCATTCCAAAGCGGGCCCTCTTGGATGCTATGTACTGTATCCAGAATAGTCTCCCCTTGTAGGCCATCAGGCTTTCATCAACACTTATGTCCCTCTGGGGTACATAAGTGTTTTGGAAGTTTTCCACCACCAGCTGATAAACCTCCCAAATTTTTTTCAGCTTTGGCGCAGGGTGGATGGACTCGTCAAAGGTGGTGTTGTCTGAAAAGTGCAGATATTTCATGATCAGTCCAAAACAGTATTCAGACATTACCACGCCAAAAGAAGTGGGTAGCAATGATCTTGTTAGTAGACCAATACCATTTCTGCAGGGGCTTCCCCACCACCCCTGCAGAATTATTAGTCCGAGGAAAAGCCATACGTCCTCCTTGGTGACCAGCTCTCACGTCCTGCTCCTTGAAAAGGGCCCCTGTGGAGCAGCCAGTTCTTGCGTGGCGTAGCAGTTTGTTTCCACCAAGATTTTCTCAATGACAGTGTCACTGAAAAAGAGCTGCAAGTACGCCAGGGGGTTATGCTTGCAGTCGATTTTCAGGCCGGGCTCCCCAGTAAAAGGGAAACATGGGGGCGGTGGCGAAGCCTGAGTAGTGTTGATTGGGCACCAAACCCGTACATCACTGACTTCAGTGTTGGTGGTGATGGAGTCACCGTCACTCTCGCTACCCGAGTCAGATGACAGATCCCCAGGTGCATCACTGTCCCCTCGAGTCCACCAGCGACTGCAGATCAGGATCTCTGTCCTGGAACTCTATCAGTGCTTCCAGTTTGAGACGCCTTGAGGTTGACCCCATAGTAGGTGACGGGCAGGTGACAGGCAGAGAGTAATCAAATACAGGCAGAGGCGGCAGGCAAAGAGAATAGCCGTAATCCAGGCAGAGGTCGGTACATGCAGCAGGCAAACAGAATAGTAGTAATCCAAGCCGTGTTCGGTACAGGCAGCAGGCAAAAAGTATAGTCGTAATCCAGGCAGAGGTCGGTACAGGCAGCAGGCAAAGAGATTAGTCAAAATCCATGCAAAAATCAGTACACAGGTAATCAATCAAAAAAAGCAGATCACAGATCGCAGCACTTGCTCAGAAACAACAGGGAACCAAATGGCTACAATGCATTGGATACAAATGTATTTGACACATTTGTATCCAATACAATGCAGAATTATGGCCAATCAGCACTGACATTTTTAAATTTCCTGCACCTCCCCATGACATCACGCTCATCTGATTGGCCGCCGGGTCCCTGGAAGAAGAAGAGGGATCCCGGCGGCCGGAGACTATTACAGGCACCCGGGGAGAGCAGGGGAGACATGCTGGAGTCCCGCTGCACAACGCCAATCATGCGCGGGACTCAGAAAACAACAGGAAACCAGGTAATTTGCTGTCCCGAGCTGAGCTCGGGACTACTGCCCCTAGCTAATTTCTCCCACCCCAAGCTCAGTCAAACTTTTTACCAAGGCGATGCTGTGGAACCGCTTGGGATATAAGCTGTGGACCACCTTTGAAACGCACACGGAGGGATAAAAAAAAAAGAGCCCAAATAGTGTAATATTGTAAGTCAATGAATACGCCCTGGTTGTGAATAAGAATACTCACAAACCGAGGTTGCTAATATGGGCAACCAACTAATTTCAGCATGTGGAGATATATCCGACTCCACTCTGATGTCCCGGCCTGTCCAGGATCACGGTTGATCTCTTGGATAAGACAGGAAGTGATAATCTGTTATAAAGAACTCTCCTCTTTGCAGCAGTGCCTGCACAGGCAATTTATTCTACATTCTGATTTTTTTGTACTGTAGGTAAGGGTTGAGTGATTCCAGGTTCAAAATAAATCTGAGGTCTCTGCTGCTTTTCTTCACCTGGAAGAAACACTTCTGGAATACCTCTTCCAGGGGCACAGGAATGATCTCTTTTCTAGTAACTTCTGAACCACAATTTCTGCCCAATTAAATGTCTTTGGAGAATCTAATGTCAAATTGGACAAAAATATTGAATAGTGTATGTGTCCCTTAAAGTGAACAAAAACGTTTGATATAATTTTATATGTAGCACAGATGATTAATAAAACATTAGTCACAAAGAAAAGAGTCTCATATTTTTATTTTCATATAGCTTTTATTATAACATTTCATCATTCTCTAATATTTGCAATTTACAAACTACACTCAGCATTTTAAACTATGATACAGAACAGGGCTAATAATCCTTTGAACTTTCCTGCAGGAAAAACCTTAAACAAACAAGAAACAGCAAGAGACAGGTTGAAATAAGTACAAGAGGATTTGCCGCCAGTAGACTTGGGCACAGGTACAGCCGGTATGGCTTATCCTGCTGCTGCACAAGTTCCCAGCGACGTTAATTACTATTCCCCATCTAGGTCGACATGGGTGGTGGAGAATGATGTAATCCGGCTTCCAGCTATTTGCTGGAGGCCAAATTACAGTGTTTTAAAAGTAACTTTAGCTCTGTCTTCTGACGCCGCTGAAGTTACTCACTGTGCGCCACTATAGCCGTAATTCCTATTAAGGCATATGGTGGCGTCGGCTGCGCCCAAGTCTCCTGCGCTGGATTGCGAATTTTCAAGTTGAGATAAGTGCTTCAGAAAACAGCACTGTAGCCGACCCAATTGGGTCAGAGAGCTCAGAGTAGCTCTTTTGCATTGATAACAATTGAGGTTTCTTAACTCTTCCTGTACTGGGAACAATATGAGACTCATATCTGTGCTACTAATGTTCTATTTCTTAGCTGTACTACACATACAAATTATCTCACGCTTGCAGAAAAGCTTATGACTGACACTGGCAGAAGCCCATGTGAACCGGCCCTCAAAGGGAACCCAACAAGTAAACAAGTATAATCAGGCACTGATCTGCTACTACTGATACCTTAACATGTGCATAAGGATTGATTTCTTCCTGTGCAGAATCCTGGGAATAAAGAGGACTAGGGCATCTTTCTGGTGTATTTCTGTTGCTTGATCCATCTTTGTAAACAGAAAAAAAGAAAGAAAAAGAATACAAAATATTAGAATGTAATATAAAAATGTCAAATACAACTTCCAATAAAACAATGAATATTGGCACTGAAGAAAAAAAAATTGGAGAGACCACGCACAGCAACAAACTTGTTTTAATGCCTCAAAACTAAACAATTATTATTTCGTTCCTTATAGCCAACAATTCCATTTCTTGTTAGTAGCACCCAGTGCACCACAAATGCACAGTAACTAGATAAATATAAAGTTTACAAAGGGTAGGCATTCATTTTTTACCTCTGTACCTTTCCTCCACCCCAACACAGAGGCCAGAATATATGGGTGGAGTGACTGATTTTTTTCCCCTTGAGGCCGCTTTTACACTTGCAGGGTAAACCTGCGTTGCATCACTCTACTTTCCCGAAAGGGTCCACAAAAGCTATGCAAGTCTAAGGAGACTATTACACTTATTGTAGTCCCTCGCGGTGGGCTGGAAGTATTTGTGCTGATGCAAGGGCAACAGCGCAGTACCGCAAGCACCGCACTTGACGCTCGGTGCTTGGGATAATGAAAGTTTAAGGGTGACACACGTCGTGTAAACATCGGAACACGGTGCATCATGGCGTGCATGCGTGGACCGACAGGAATCCCAGTGACGCACTTCCTGCCCAGCTGGGACGTCACTGAGCTAGTTGTGGCGCTATGCATATAGCCAATGTGCTTGATGAAATCGGCTCTTGACAGTCTAAAAGAGTTCTGCTGGCATATCGACAGCAGCAGGCCCATTTCTAGGCCCTGAGCGCTATTGGGAGGGGGCGTTGTAATGGAGGGGGAGCTGCAGCCGCAGGGAGGGCAGCCGACCTCTCCCTCCCTTTCCCCAGGCCACCCTCCGTGCTCCCCCCTCCGATGCAGAGTAACGTGCTGGGAAGCGCTGTAAATAGGAACTCACCTGCCTGCATTCCAATAGCCGCTCACTCGCCGCTGGTCTTCTCTGCATAGACGCTGATACACACGCTGCTTCCTGTTTAGCAGGAAGCAGCGTGTTTATCAGCGTCTATGCAGAGAAGACCAGCGGCGAATGGAACGCTGGCAGGTGAGTTCCTATTTACAGCACTTCCCTGCGCATTACTCTGCATCGCAGGGGGGAGCACGGAGGGCGGCCCGGGGAGAGGAAGGGAGGGAGAGGTTGGGCTGCCCTTCCCGAGGCTGCGGCTCCCGCCTCCGTTATGGGGGGGTACCTACCTACCTATCTAACCTATACTGGGGGGCACCTACCTACCTAACCTATACTGGGGGACAGCTACCTATCTAACCTATACTGGGGGGCAGCGACCTATCTAACCTATACTGGGGGGCAGCGACCTATCTAACCTATACTGGGGGGCAGCTACCTATCTAACCTATACTGGGGGGTGGCTACCTATCTAATTCATACTGGGGAGCTCCTACCTTATCTAACTTATACTGGGAGGCAGCTACCTATCTAACCTATACTGGGGCATCTACCTAATTAACCTATACTGTGGGGCAACTACCTATCTAACCTATAATGGGGGGCACCTACCTAATCTAACTTATACTGGGGGGCAGCTACCTAATCTAACCTATACTGGGGGCAGCTACCTATCTAACCTATACTGGGGGGCAGCTACCTATCTAACCTATACTGGGGGGCACCTACCTAATCTAACTTATACTGGGGGGCAGCTACCTAATCTAACCTATACTGGGGGCAGCTACCTAACTAACCTATACTGGGGAGCAGCAATTTTTACACCCTTGCCCTGGATGCATTTTAGCCTAGAAACTGCCCTGGACAGCAGGACGAGTGAGCTGCAACAGCTGGAGAGAGGCACGACCAGTGGTTGCATTAGGTCCGTGCGGAACTTGAAATATACGCCCTGGCAGGCTTAGTTAGACATAAACAGGTTGTAGATTTCAACTACGCTCGTCTGAAAGAGGTTAAATAGCCACCGACTGCCTCCTTGTACATGGCTATCCCCTGCCTGTTGCTCTACCCCTTAGAATGTAAGCTCATTTGAGAAGGGCTCTTTGCCCTTATGTGCGATTACTACTTTGTACGGCGTTACGTTTTCCACTTTCATGTATGATGCATTGCTCAGCTGACGTTTATCTGTAAGCCAATGCCTTGTTATTGTCTGTACTGTGTATGCTCAATTGTAAAGCAACATGGAAGATGCTGGCGTTATGCAAGTCCAAAAATAATAAACCCAGACACAAAGTAAAAGCATGTATAAAATCTGAATTCAGAGCAAAACATACAAATCCTTTACTTTAAAAAATAAATAAATCCAAAGTTAATGTACACTTTCAGCTTACAGAATTTTAACAGCAACATTCTGCTTAGCATTAGATACTCACATGTGCTGATATCTATAGGTTCTTCCTCCAGTTTAACATTCAAACATGTCTCCTCTTCTTCTTCTTTACATTTCACTATGCACTGGTTCTCAACCTACATTCAATTATGGTAAATTAAAAAGTTAATATAAAATCAATCACATTTCATTTTGTAGTGCAGCACTATTTCAAAAAAAAAAAGTCTACTTCATTTTCCCTACCATAAAATTCATACTTTGGTATATTCTCTAGTGCAGAAGTGCCCACACTTTTTCGGCTTGTGAGCTACTTTAACCACTTGCCGACCGCGCACTCATACCGCGCGTCGGCAAAGTGGCAGCTGCAGGACCAGCGACGCAGTATTGCGTCGCCAGCTGCAGGCTGATTAATCAGGAAGCAGCCGCTCGGGCGAGCGGCTGCTTCCTGTCAATTCACGGCGGGGGGCTCCGTGAATAGCCTGCGGCGCTGCTGCGCAGCAGCGCCGTAAGGCAGATCGGCGATCCCCGGCCAATCAGCGGCCGGGGATCGCTGCCATGTGGCAGGGGACGTCCCGTCACTGGCTGCACAGGACGGATAGCGTCCTGTGCAGCCCTGATCTCCGGGGGGGGGGGGGGGGGAGCAGGTAGGAGAGGGAGGGGGGAATTTCGCCGCGGAGGGGGGCTTTGAGCTGCCCCCCCCCGCCAGCCACATGCAGGCATGAGAGATCGGACCCCCCCAGCACATCATCCCCCTAGTGGGGAAAAAGGGGGGTGATCTGATCTCTCTGCCTGCTACATGATCTGTGCTGGGGGCTGCAGAGCCCACCCAGCACAGATCACTCAGCACAGCGCTGGTCCTTAAGGGGGGGTAAAGGGTGGGTCCTCAAGTGGTTAAAAAAAAAAAAAAAAAAAAAAAAAAAAAAGCAAGTAAAAATGATCTACCTATGTACAAATTTAGAAGCACAATTGTATATACAGAATGGAAAATGTAGTGTGGTTGGGCTCTACTATGAAGTCCTTCGCGATGTACCGGTAGATTGTGATCTACCCAATGGACACCCCTACTCTAGTGCATAATGCCCAGTGACACCTCTATTTATGCATGAGTAATTATCTGCATAGATAAGGATGCACTGCAACTCCTAAAGGACATTTTAAAGAGTAACTGACGGGCATAAAAAAAATAATTGTTTATTATCTGGTAAATAAGTAGAAAGGATGCTAACTAGGCAATCCAAAAGTTGAAATCTCTATTACTTTTCTTGCTGATAAATGATCATTCCCCAGTTTACCTGACTCGTATTTGGTACACAAAAAGGAAGTTGCAGCCTTGCAGGGCATGCTAGGTTATCCTTTTTTGCTTCTGTATTTCCCCTCAGACTTAACTAATGCAGCCTGATTGGCTGAAGCCTCTTTCCCTCCTGTTTTCTCCACCAACACCTCTGTTCCTCTCTGATTGGCCAATATTTCTCATTTTGAGACAATGCAGTTTCTATAGTGAAGGGCGGGCAAATCAGGCAGAGGAGACCAAGGGAGGAAATGACATCCGAATTGGCTTCAAAATAGCCACAGTTAAAATGGGAAATGCTAAGGATGATTTTCTCTTTTTTTACTGTAGAAAAATCACTAAAATCAAAACATGGACAGCGCAATACATATGTTATGTAAGCAGAGCAAGTATTTATCTATATATGTGGTTTTTTTTTCAGAGATAGTATGGCTGACAGCTCCTCTTTAACTGAAAATGAAATTGGCCAGTTACTTACCTGGGGCCTCTTCCAGCCCCTGAAGTCTTTCTGGTCCCTCAAAATCATCCTGTGCTGCTTGGTTCCCCCCCTGTGTTTGCTCCCGATCACCTCATGCGTGGCCTCGTGCCATGCGCCTCCTCCAACGCACTATAGGAGCGCTCTGCGCTCGCACAGTAAGGAAAAATTGCTACCTTCGCATGGGCAGAATGCTCCTGTTCGTGGGAGCGCAACAGAGAAGGCGTGCGGCAAGCGCCACCCATGTGCAGTGACTGGGCAACACTTGAGCCGCCCGTCTTATGAACGACAGAGCACTGATTCATGGCGAGAGAGAAGGAGGACTTTAGGGGGCTGGAAGAAGTCCCAGTTAAGAGGCTGGGCATTGTTAGGAGCCCCTTTAAGCCTTGTACACACTCTAGATGAAGCTCGGCCGAGTCGGCCAAAAACGACCTCCAATCAGGCTGGTGGATCGATTCCGCTGAGCACCGTCTCCGAGGGCATTGCTTGCTACACTCACCCCACCCGCCGTGTGACATCACTCTCGTGCCGCTCTGTCAGCCCTCTGCCCTCCTACATAGCAACCAAGGCTGTAGCGTCGGTACAAAAATCTTCCAACCCCAACCACCGACTCCCAACGCCTCTAATTTGCATATAACAATCTTAATGATTAAAAGTATGTAACAAACGGCATTTCATTACTAACAAAGCTTAGGAATATTAAAAATAGTACAGATATTAGTGGAATTTACAGCACTCATTAAATATGCACAAACATACTTGTTTCCTTAGTTCTATCACGCATTCCATTTGCTGTGAGTCCTCATAACTGTGAACTTTTAATGTTTGTGTTTTTTTGGGATTGCAGAAACAACACAGTCCTGCAATAAACTGATTACCGTCTTCTGCTCTTTGCCCCTACTCTTTCAGTATCGTCTAAAGGTGGCCATACATCTAGCGATGTATGGGCACATTCAACAAAGAGACAGATCTCTCTCTGGTCGAATCTGATTATACCATACCGTGCAGGCTGATTCCCGATCAATTTCAGCATGAAATATTTTGGGAATTGGCCTGGTGACACTGCCTCCCCCACATCAGGGACGGTTCTAAACTTTTTGCTGCCAGAAGCAAACTTGTGAGGATGCGCCCCCACCCCCTGATTTGGAATAATCGCACAGCACCTGACAATTTACTCTGCTTCATTTAATGTTCTCACATGACATGCTGCAGCTCAACACAATAGCACACTGGCTGGCTGTGAGTCTGTCACAAAAACTGCTCACCCTCAGCCACTCCATTCCTCCTCTGGAAGGTACACACAGTACAAAAATGCTGCCCCTGAAATCTCTGCGCCTGATGCAAATATTTCACCTTGCTTCATGAGAGAACCGGCCCTGCCAGCCACGTCCCCACTAAAATGGCCTCAATTCAATAAGATCATGCTGGAGATAATAAGGCAAGAGAAAACGTACCACCACACAGTAAGAGAGGTATCTTATCTCTTCATTCCTTAAGTTACCTCCTCTGTAGTTAATTTACCTCCTCTGTAGTTATTTTCACATGCAGTTAATAAACAGCCTGTCTTTAACTCTGGAGTTATTTTAAGGATTGACGAGTTAACTTAAAGACAGAAGAGTTAAATTTAGGTTTGCCTGAGGTAAAATGTTTCCAGAATATGACATGCCTCATCACCATGGTGATAACTCTAGAAACGTTATTAAAGACAGGAGATAAGCTTAGTGAATTGAGGCCAATGTTATTTGTGTCTCCCGGCGCCCCAGCATTAAAATACTTTTCCTCTGCTGAGTGTCCACTGTAGTTCTGTATAGGCGCCCTATGCGGCTGCCGGCTTTATAGCACGTGGGATGTGTGTATGCTTTTAGTCACTTGGGATCCAAATGCAGAAATACGGTGGAGACTAGCAGACGGCAAGACAGGTATAATATTTTAATGCACAGGCACCAGGGGGCACATACAACATTTGGGAGACACAGCAGATAGAAGTTTTTTCACGTTGAGTACTCACGAAATCGCACACCAGTACCACAGTGCACCCGATTGACCACAATGGCCTGGGATTTCCGAGCATGTCTGATCGATACATACGACCGACCTGAGCTACTTATCGACTTGGATGGCTGTTTGGCCGCCAAATCAATAGATGCATGGCCCCCTTCAGCTATACTGATTTTCAGTGTTATCTTTTGCCCTACATTCTTACATCCATCCAACCAACCAACCACTGCTGGTCCCCCTCTGTATTCTTCCTTTGGGCACTGATATTATTAATTTTGGGTAACTTACCTTCAGATCTGGGCCTTGTATTGGGATATCATCTCTTTCTTGCTTACAAACAATGCTGTCCATCTCTGTAACAGTAGAGCTCTCAGGTTGATAGCCTTGGAGCTGAAGAAAAAAAAAAAGGTACATTTAATAAGCCCAGGAATAACCTAACAAAGGAAGAGATAAACTTCCCTCACAATGGTCCCGATTCATAAAGGGCTGTGCGATAAAAAAAATAAGATCGTTAAAATACTGCATTCTACCACATTCAGTATTTTAGACTTTGGTTTGTTAATTCATAAAGATTTTCACAGTGCGGTAGAAGTTCGGTAATTTACCAGAAAAAAAATGGGCTGCAATTCACAAAAACCTGTTTGGTAACAGTAGAAGTGTAGAGTTGTGTCCGTTTTGTTACATGCTGTTCTCCGTGCAGTGACGGCATTATAATAGGAAAAGGTATCCCAGACACCACTTTAGATGTACATGTTTGTTATACTCCCTCTGAATCTGTCTATTAGGCTTCTTTCACATCTGAGAACGCGTGCAGATCAGCTTGGATGGCCTGCGGCGTGTCGGCGGGATGTTCTAGTGCGACTGATTAGCGGCGGTAGTTATAATGGGAAAACGCAGACATCGGACGATTAAAAAGCTCCCAGATGTGTCGAACCGCAATGCACCAGCAGCGCTGGATGTGAAAGGTGAAATGAAAGTCTATGGACTTTGCATTAAAACGAAGAAAACAGGCTCAGATGTGAAAGAGTCCTTAGTCTTTCTCAACATTTTATTTTATTGCCACAGCTTAGATGAACTTCCAAGAAACATTAAACATGCCATGTTTAGGTGATCTCCCCACTTGCTCCTCAGCATTTTCAAATAGGAACCTAAAGAGTTAAATGCTTGAAGGGCTGCAGGGGAAATCTTTTTGGGCATGTGGTAATACAGAAAACAGTTGATTTTACCGAGCATTTAGAAAAATGTCAATTCATAAAGGCTATTACCGCATGGCAAGCAGAAATTACCGACCAGTGAGGTAAATGACATACTTGTGCGGTAAATACCTCAACATGTCAGTAAATGTCACTTCATAAAGATTAGGACACATGGTAAAGCCCAAAAAACATGTGCAATGATTACCTCCAGCTCTGATGTGTCGAAAACTGGGTGGTAGATCATGACTTACAGAAACAGAAAGCGATAACCCATGCCTGACAGGAACAAAGAGACAATAGGAGCAGCCTCTCTCTCCTGCACGTTCCACTGATACACTTCTCTACCCACCAGGCAGCGAGGAGAGAGCCGACACCAAAGAGTTTTCCTCTGAAGACCTTTGGACTTTAACCCTTTAGGTTCCTGTTTGAAGATGCCAAGGAGTAAGTGGGGAAATCACCTAAGCATGGCATATTTAATGTTTCTTCATCTAAACTGTGACAATAAAATTTTTTTTTAATAAAGACTTATAGACACGGAGCAGAGGGAGTATAACGAGCATGAACATCTAAAGGGATGTCGGGGATGCCTTTTACTATTGTAATGCCGTCACTGCACGGGAACAGCATGTAACAAAACAGAGACAACTCCACACTGTTCTGCTGTTGCCGAACAGGTTTTTATGAATTGAAGCCCATTTTTTCAGTAAATTACCAAACTTCTACCGCACCTGTGAACATCTTTATGAATTAGCAAACAAAAGTCTAAAATACAGAAAGCGGTATTTTAAGCACCCATTTTTTTTTTTTATCGCACAGCCCTTTATGAATCGGGCCAATGTGTTAGCAATCACATGCTAACTAAAGCAAATTATATTGGCTCATCTTAGGAAAACATTAGCTATAAGAAAATATATTCCTGCCACGGTTTTTAGATTGATCAGCAGTTACCCATTGACACCACAATCACTTGACAGAGCTAAATCAGCTACATGGAGTGACTATAATTTCAAGTCTATCAATCCTTTCAGAACTGTGAAATCTGTTCCATGAAGACAAAGTTTCAGATGTTTAACCTAGTTCAGAAGGGAAGAAATAGAGAGACAGCTCGGTCAAGATAGTCCCTTCAGGTAAAAAGCGCAAAGACACAAAGGCCCGAAACCTACCAACAGTACATTACTGAGCAGTTGTGGTTTCAAAAGCTCTTGCTAATGTGATGCTATGGGTGTGATCCCACTTGAGCAATGATTTTTTAAAAATACCCCATAGCATTGCATTAGCAAGAGCTTTTTCAAATCACTAGCGCTTAGAAAAGGCTGGTAGTGGGTAGGGATGGCCCTGCTTAGGAGAACTCATGGAGAAGCATGTGATCAGTTTGATCAGCTGATAGATTTGTAAGGTTCTGATTTGCTAGTCTTGATCATGTGTTAAACTAGGAAGTCATCACAGCAAATCAGGACCTTACAAATCTATCAGCTGATCAAAGTGATCACATGCTTCTCCATGAGTTCTCCTAATCAGGGCCATCCCTAGTAGTGGGTTTGAGCCCAAAGACATTAACTTACCAACTATCATGAGTAGTGTTTAGAAACCGTCAATAAGACGTTAATAATTCAACTTTCCATGCAAACTGTATGCAAATAGGAATTTGACCAATCAAATACACTTCCTGTCAATCTGGATTGACCCAATTTAAAACTGCATGTAATTTGCACACAAGCCAGAATTTTTAGCATTTCATTGGTCATCTCTAGAAATGTTGAATTAATGAGTACTTCTGAATTTTCCTTGTTCTCTCTTTTTAAAGGAAACCAGAGATGGGACAGGAAAGAAAAAAAAATATACATATCGGGAGCTCCCCTCAGGATTATCGCTCCCTTGCCGCCGTCCTCCTCCTGTTTCTTCTGCAATTGGCCCGGGAATGGCCTCTGGTCTGGGGCCAACTGCACATGCGCGGCCTGGCAGCACGCCCTCTCCCACCGCTGGGAGCATTCTGCACCTGTGCTGTACTACTGCGCAGGACAATTCTGGCGACAGGAGCACGACGGGGAGCATATGCAGCCAGACTGCACCGACTGGCTCCAACTGGAGGATTTTCCGGGGCCAGTTGCGGACAAACCAAGCGGCAAAGGAGGTTGGCAAGGGAGTGACCAGCCTGGAGTCAGCTGGAGGAAGCCCCAGGTATGTATATTTTGTCCCCCCTCCCCTGCCACCTCAGATACACTTTAAGATAGAAAGACCCAGTTGCTTACCAATAGCAGTTCTCCTGCTGGTCCTCCAGGATGGCTTCTCTTGAGATTATGATTGGCCCCTCCCCTTATGGAAACACCTGTAAGATAAATCAAAAGAACATGTCTACTTGGTATAAAACATACTCATCCCTCTCTCCCACAGTTATTAAAAGAGAAATCTCTACCAAGTCACTCCAATGCATACTTAAATAAACTAAGTGTAGGGTTGGGAACAAAGGCAGCCATCCTGGAGGGCTCACTGTTACGCTGGTATCAGTAAGCAGCTGGGACTTCCTCCAATCGTCCTCCAGAACGGCTCCTCCAGGGACCAGCGAGACATTCTGAAGCACCTTATGACCAAAGGACTGATCTTGGCTCGACATGAATCCCACCTAGTAATGACTTATGGAAGTTGTATGAAGGGATCACAATGCTGCCTGGCAAATCTGTGCCAAGGAGGATTCCCATCTTTTTGCCCAGGAGGTTGCTAAAGATCTGGTGGAATGAGCTGTTCTATTTCTAGGAACATTGGCCTGTGCACTGCAGTATGCCCAAGAGATGAGTTCCTTTATCCATCTGGATATTGAGCCCCTGGAGGCCTGTAACCCCTTAGCGAGTTCCTGCATATGAAATAATATATAGCTTGATTTTCTGTATTGCTTAGATTGTTCTAAATAAGTGAAGAGAAGGAGGGGAAAAATAATCGCCTGTGTTCTAAGAAACGCAGTGGCCACTTTAAGTAAGTAAGAGGAGTCTGGTCTAAAGACTACCCTATCTGCATGTAGTATCATGTAAGGGTTCTTCATGGAAGGTGCCTGAATGCCACCTACTCTTTTGGCTGATGTGATTACCACTATAAAGGCCACCTTTAAAGTGTACCTATAGTAGAAGAAAGTGCCCCTAGGCTGCACTTACCTTGTGAAGGAGAAGCCTCTGGACCCAATCTCAACAGAGGGAATCCAGCACTGGGAGCACCGAAGATTCACTTGTTTGGAGCCTTGCACAGGTGTAGCGGGCTTGTGGGCTCTGACAGAAATAGCCGGACCCGATTGGGTCTGCTCTATAGTGCAGCTATTGTACCTGCGCAGGCAGGCCAATGGCTTTATATACGTTTTAATTTTTCCATGGCTGCCAGCGCTGGATTGGGGTGATGTAGGAGGATGACAAGGGAAGACTCATTAGAATGCAGAGGCTTCCCCCTTCCGAGGCAAGTATCAGATTTTTATTTAGTTTAATTTCAGATGCTTTATCGGGTTTCTTCTAAAGGGTTCAAAAGCGTCTGAAGTAAGAAAGTGTAAAACCAAAGATAAATCCCAAGGGGAAACCAACTTGTCTACAATTGATTGAGTTCTGGCCACAGACTTTAGGAAATAGTTAACATAGTTCTTTTGAGAACTGTCCATTCAAAAAAACTAAAAGAGTTGAGACCTCAGAGTTCTAACTGCTACAACTAACTGAACTCCTTAGTAAAAAACCCAAAATAAATCTTAAGTCATCGAACCTTACATTATCTTTAATTTTGCAGGAACAAAAAAAACTGAGAACCCCTGCTGCCTAAGAACCTCAACTTGAAAGATATGAATCAATACCTTGAAAATTAAATACAGAGACAACAGGAGCCCAGATTGTGTAGTATTATCAGTCAGGTGAAGAATAAGTGTAGTAAAAGATGGTACTCAAAAGGAAAGGATGCTATAAAGGGCAACCAACCAATGTAGCTTTTAGGAGAATAACCGTCTCCACTCGGGTACAGGGTTCACCAATGTACGTCGGTTGCTCTCTTGACAAACCAAACAAGAAGCCGAAACATGTCATCTAAAAACAGCTGGCAGGAAAAAGTGCAATGGGGGAAAAGAGGCACACATTAAAATCCTTAAGTATTTGAAGGTATTTTAGGCAGCTTACCTCAAGGATGACACGGACATAAGGTAAAGTGCACTAGGGCAACGCGTTTTGTGAGTAGACACAACTAACTTAATCAGGCCAAGTATCAGTGCCAGTATCCAAAATAGCCAGGCATTGAGCGCCTCTCAAGAATCCCTTTGGCTATGGAACTGTCAAGGCATCTCACAGGTCTTCTGAAGATAAAGGGTGTAGGGAACATAAATTTCCCTATTTAGTGTTTTCTGGGGTGGTAAATAAATCTAGTAATGGCTCCCCCATCTTGATGTAATGTCCTCCAAGACTTTCTGACTGAGCTGCCACAGAGTCTACCATGGTGATTTGGCTCAGGGAATCTGCCTTCTGTTATTTTGGCTGCTGCCATATTCTTAATTGCAGTATACGTTATTTTACTTCTGGTTGGCTGATTAAAAGCTAATGTATACAATTATAACTGAAATTTAGGCTGATCTGTATATCCATTCATAGTCAGGATCAGTAAGAGTTCAAATTTCATTCAATAACTGGCAGTTTTTTATATGAAATATGCAACTGCAATTGGACAGTTATGATAGTAAATTATATTATGTTTTATTTTAGGGTGCCAACACCAAACCAACTTAACCTAAGCCTAGGTCCAGCCATTGCACATTCTGTAATATAAAGCTAGCTCAAAGGCTAATCAAAATTATTCAAAAAGAGACCATGGTGACCAAGAAGATGGAAGAAACGTTAAAGTCACTTAGAAACGTTATGTCAGCTAGTACTTCTACTCCTGTTGCCTCTAGTAGAGAGACAGGACCGCTGCCACCACCAATGCACAGCCAACTGGGAGCCAGGGATCCAAAAAATGTCACATATGTCAGATTCCAAGGAAGGATATCCCGCTACACGTTATGTTAGCTAGTACTTCTACTCCTGTTGCCTCTAGTATAGAGACAGGACCGCTGCCACCACCAATGCACAGTCAATTGGGAGCCAGGGATCCAAAAAATGTCACATATGTCAGATTCTAAGGAAGGATATCCCGCTACATGTTATGTCAGCTAGTACTTCTACTCCTGTTGCCTCTAGTAGACAGACAGGACCGCTGCCACCACCAATGCACAGTCAATTGGGAGCCAGGGATCCAAAAAATGTCACATATGTCAGATTCTAAGGAAGGATATCCGGCTACACGCTATGTCAGCTAGTACTTCTACTTCTGTTGCCTCTAGTAGAGAGACAGGACCGCTGCCACCACCAATGCACAGTCAATTGGGAGCCAGGGATCCACAAAATGTCACATATATCAGATTCCAAGGAAGGATATCCCGCTACACCAGATGGCAGAGTAAAAAATCCAAGTCTTTATTGAAACATCGTAAGATACACAGGTACAAGCTCACGCGTATCAGAGCTACTGCACGGCTCCTTAATCATAGCTTACTGACAAGTATGACACACAGGTTTAAATAGGCAAGTATCCGCCTCCAATGGGCAGGATTCCTATCTTAAAGCAGTACACACACACACACACATATATACATACTGTACATACATACACACACATATATATATATATATATATATATATATATATATATATATATATCTGTGAATAAATATCACACAATCGAAACCATACCATGAAAAAGATAACAGCTTCAGAAATATCCTCCATGCTTAGCACCCGCACATCAATAAAATGGCAATTGGAAACTACTATGTGTGGGTGTAGCATAGAGGTGAAGCCTATCGAAAAGACCATTGAAACCAGAGGAGCAATAAGTTATATGTGTTAAGCTAGATTCTGACATCATAGGTCAGACTAATATCTAACCGAGAATTTAGTCCTGTCGGAACTCGAGTGCCCAGCCTCCATATCCAGAAAGCCTCCCGTTTTAATAATAATCTAAGGGTATCCCCACCCCTCGGTGAACAAAAGACTCTTTCCAACCCCTGGAATGAAAAAATGAGTCATGTCACCCTGGTGTGTAAACAAAAAATGTTTTGCCACACTGGAAACATGAGTGATGTATGTGTTGTTTTTGATGCAACGGCTCGGTCCATCATAATGTTCGGAAATACGTTGTCGTAAAGGACGAGTTGTGCATCCTACATACTGTAATTGACAAAGTTTGCACGTGATTAGATAAACCACGTTGCTAGATTGGCAATATATGTATTGTCCAATCTCAAACTTCTCATTTTTTGCGGTTGAAAAAATCTCTCTTGTTTGACCATGGACACAACAGTATCTACATGTATTGTAGCCACATTTGTATGAGCCTTTGTGGTTAAGTCAGGTGGGTGTCTGTTTCGTGGCGCTCTGGAAAAGGCTCGGTGATAATCGGGAGCCCAAAGTGGAGGCCCGACGAGAAGAGAAACTACATCCCTCTGATAAAACTGTGCGTAATTTAGGATCCGAGTGCAGAATAGGCAAATATTTCTTGAGAACACCAACAACTTTGTTGTATTCTAAACTGTATGGGGTCACGAAAGATATCCCCCTATGCCGCCTAGTTCTGCAGCTGGAATTCGTACGCAAAAACTGTTTGCGCTCCTTGCGCAGAACCTTTGTTCTAGCCCTCCTGATGGAAAGATCATCATAGCCTCGCTCTCTGAGTCTGAACTGTACCTGATCCAGTTCTTGTTCTAATAATGCTGGATCAGAGAAATTTCTGGCTGCTCTGACCAATTCTCCATACGGGATCGCCCTCAGAGTATGTTTGGGATGGCAGCTATTGGCCAACAACAAGGAGTTGCCCGCACATGGCTTCCTGAATGTTCTGGTCTCAATCCTGCCCAAAGTCAATGAACCACTTAGCGGTAAATCAAGATAATCAATATTGATAGAATTGTGGCACATTGTAAAGGAAAGGTCGAGACCGTTGCCATTGCAGAAGGAGAGAAAGCCAGGCAGAAGGTCCGAGGGACCCCCCCATATCAGCAGCAGATCATCTATGTACCTGCCGTACTAATAAACATAATCATGAAAGGGGTTCTCCTCTCCAAAGAAGCGGAGCTCCTCCCACCACCCCATATACAGGTTTGCTAGGGATGGGGAGAATTTGGCACCCATAGAAGCTCAGCACCTCTGAAAATAGAAAACCCCATCAAACATAAAATAACTATGGGTCAATAGATGATCCACCGGCAACATGAGGAAGTCTCTGACCGTCAAGGAAAAGGATGCATATCTATCCATGTGAAATTTCAAAGCTCTGAGTGCGAGCCGTGAGGGATAGTGGAATATAGAGATGTCACGTCCATGGTCACCCAAATGTAGTGTTCCATCCATACCAGTGCTTCCAAACTACACAAGAGATAGGAGGTATCTCGTAGGTAGCCTGGTAGGTGATAAACCAGGGGCTGGAGATGCATATCTACCCACTATCCAAGGAGTTCCCCAAGGACCCTATGCCCACTACAATGGGGCAGCCCCTTGGGGGAATATCTGGTTTATGAACCTTGGGCAAGTGATAAAAGATAAGGATCACTGGCGCATCCACCATAAGATGATCCCTCTCCTTCTCACTGAGTACACCCATTGAGAAGCCCAGATTCAAGAGCTGTTTAAGCTCTTTTTGAAATTTTAAAGTGGGATCTCCTGATAAAACTTGATAGGTCTCTTGGTCCCCTAATTGTCTCAAAGCTTCACCTCTATAGGCTTCAGCATCGAGGGCCACCACAGCCCCTCCATTATCGGCATTCCGTATAACCACAAATGTGGCTACAACACATGTAGATACTGTTGTGTCCATGGTCAAACGAGAGATTTTTTCAACCGCAAAAAAATGAGACGTTTGAGATTGGACAATACATTAATTGCCAATCTAGCAACGTGGTTTATCTAATCACGTGAAAACTTTGTCAATTACAGTATGTAGGATGCACAACTAGTCCTTTATGACAACGTATTTTCGAACAGTATAATGGACCGAGCTGTTGTATCAAAAACAACACATACATCACTCATGTTTCCAGTGTGGCAAAACATTTTTTGTTTACACACCAGGGTGATATGACTCATTTTTCATTCCAGGGGTTGGAAAGAGTCTTTTGTTCACCGAGGGGTGGGGATACCCTTAGATTATTATTAAAACGGGAGGCTTTCTGGATATGGAGGCTGGGCACTCGAGTTCCGACAGGACTAAATTCTCGGTTAGATATTAGTCTGACCTATCATGTCAGAATTTAGCTTCACACATATAACTTATTGCTCCTCTGGTTTCTATGGTCTTTTCGATAGGCTTCACCCCTATGCTTCACCCGCACATGGTAGTTTCCAATTGCCATTTTATTGATATGCGGGTGCTAAGCATGGAGGATATTTCTGAAGCTGTTATCTTTTTCATGGTATGGTTTCAATTGTGTGATATTATTCACGGTTTTAGATTTCCCTGTGTTTTCTATCTGGCTGTGCCATTTTATATGTATATGTGTGTACTGCTTTAAGATAGGAATCCTGTCCATTGGAGGCGGATACTTGACTATTTAACCTTCCTGGCGGTAAGCCCGAGCTGAGCTCGGGCTGTGCCGCGCAGGAAGATATCTCAGCCCCTGGTGGGGCAATTTGGGCCATTTAAAGTGCTGTACGCGCGTACAGCTTGATCGCAGCGATCGCCCGCACGCAGCAGCAGAAGAGGGCCCCGCCAGAGCCCTGCGCTACCCGGACCAATGAGTTCCGGGCAGCGCTATGGACTGGATCGGAGGCGTCTGACGTCAGGACGTCGTCTGACGTCCATGACGTCATTCCGATCGTCGCCATGGCGACAGGAGAAGCCAAACAGGGGAGCGCGTTATATACGCGTTCCCCTGTTTGCTATTGATGCCGGTGACGATCGCACTAGAGGGACACATGCGCCCTCTAGTGGTGTTTCATGTAGCTACCACTCTGGTAGCTTTACATGAAACAAAATTTTTTTTTTTTTTTTAAAAAGGATTTTTGCCTATTTGGCAAAAAAAATTACCGCCAGGGAGGTTAAAGAGAATCTGTACTCTGAAATTCTTACAATAAAAAGCATACCATTCTATTCATTATGTTCTGCTGGGCCCCTCTGTGCTGTTTCTGCCACTCTCTGCTGCAATCATGGCTTGTAATTGCCAGTTTTAGGCAGCGTTTACAAAAAAAAGACATGGCTCAGATAAGCTCAGTCTGTGCTGCGTTGCATCATATCTGGAGAATTGTTTTAAATAAATGTTTTAGTTGTATCCATAACGGCTTATATTGCCTGGTTATTTGCGTACTTGAGGAAGGTGAATCCACCCCTTTCCTTTCCTTTTAAACTGGTTTTAACACATTTTATCCTGTGTTGGCGCCTTTGTTATCCCTGTGTTATCATCAGTCTGTGACTCATACAGAGCCTGCAGGGGGCGTGGAGAGGGTGTGTATAGCTTCTATTCTATCACAGCAGAGCAGCAGATTCCTGCCTCAGCCGACAAAGCTGACAAAGGAAAGAAGATTAGATTAGATAACAGAGATATTACAGGGACTGTGCAACTAGGAAAGGCTGCAGTAAGACAGACCACATTAGAACAGGTATAGGAACTTATAGGATAGAAGAAATAAGGCAGAAAATTTTGTTACAGAGTCTCTTTAAACCTGTGTGTCATACTTGTCAGTAAGCCATGATTAAAGAACCATGCAGTAGCTCCGATACGCGTGAGCTTGTACCTGTGTATCTTACGATGTTTTAATAAAGACTTGGATTTTTTACTCTGCCATCTGGTGTAGCGGGATATCCTTCCTTGGAACATGTTGCCTCTACTTCTAGTAGTATGGTTCAGTCCCCTCAACCTCGGAAAGCTACAGTGAAGAATGCCATTACAGTTGTGCTCATAAGTTTACATACCCTGGCAGGATTTATGATTTCTTGACCATTTTTCATAGAATATGAATAACAAAAAAAGTTTACTTTACTCATGATTAGTGGTTGGCTGAAAACCTTTATTGTCAAACAACTGTGTTTACTCATTTTTAATAAGTACCCAATTGACCCTGATCAACAGTTTACATACCCTGGAGATTTGGCCTGATAACACACAAACGGGTTTTAATCGCTAAGGTAAACATCTTCACCTGTGATCGGTTTGCTTGTAATATGTGGCATGAGGCGTTTTGTCACCGCTGAGTAACACCACTGCGTGTTATCAAACGCCACCATTCAGCTGCAGCCGAACGTCGCTTGTGGTCGGAAGCTGGGCAGCTAAACTGCTAGACAAACGAGCAGTTCAACCGACCATAGAAAAGAGGCCTGGTCTGGTGGAATTAAAAAGGGACTCTCCACAACTGACTGTTTTTGCCTGGACCTTAAAGGGAACCTGAAGTGAGTAAAATTGTTTAAAATAAACACATAGCGTAGCTGCAAATGAATATCACATACTAACCTCACAGTCAGTTCCTCTCGGAAGCTCACCATTTTCTTATTACAGTGATCTCTTCCAGTTCTGACAATATTTTGTCAGGACTGAAATATACCAGTTGCTGTCAGTTATATATCAGCAGCTGTCAGTTACAACTGAATGTGCAAGGTAATGTCCATGTTTCCCTATGGCTCAAATGGGTGATATTACAGTTTAACAGTGTGCTGACCAGGAAGTTGTTATGGGGTAATGGACATTTTTAAAATGGAGGATGGAGAATTCCATTAATCACAGTGGACAAATGGGACCCAGGAGAGGAGAATTTTACAAAGGAAAAGCAGAAAATCCTATTCTAGGCAGTGGCCATTTTGCCAAGCCAATGCTGACATCATATCCTCCCTGACTCTTGTTTTCTCCCCTCCCTTCTCTTGTTCATTGTGTATTCATTAGCTGCCCTTCTCCCAGAGTCTTCAGACACTCCCACTGAGGTGTATACTAACAACTGCACTGTCTTTTTTGTTTACACATCCAATCACTGAGTCACCTCAGCCTTGCTTGTAAACACAAGTAATCAGAGGGAGTTTCTGATAAGCAGCAAGGCAGGGAAATAAATGTAAGAGGAGGAATATATTATAGACTAGCTGGACGCCCGGCGTTGCCCGGGTATGTATTTGGCTAGTGTTGGCTCTGCCCACTTTTCCTAACCCTAACACACAATTACTTAATGACCAAGTATGTGAGCTTTGCGGTCTTTGGCATCAATAATTTGCAATGAAATAAAATTAATCTGATTGGATGTGGCTTCACCCCTTTTCTGAATTTGAACCCCAATCACCCAATGGCCAACTGTACCAGGTACAGGTGATTAACAGTGCAAGAATGGCAGCAATTAAATATTCCCCTTAAAAATCAATCGGTGGATTTTGATTGGCTTTTATAGGCTCTAACCACTTTTCTGAATATTAATCCCAGTCACCCAGTGACCAACTGTGCAAAGTTTGAGAACCCTACTATTAACAGTGTAAGAATGGCTGCAGTTTACATTTGCGCAATGAAATTTGTATTTTTCACCACCCACTTATTTCCTAACATTGTTCAGGTATGTATTTGGCTGGTGTTGGCTCCGTCTACTATTTCTAACCCTAACACACAATTACTCAATAACCAAGTTTGTGAGCTTTGCAGTCTTTGGCATCAATAATTTGCATTGAGATTAAACAAATCTGATTGGCTGTTTGTGGCTCCACCCCTTTGTCTGAATTTGAACCCCAGTCACCCAATGACAACTGTACCAGGTTTAAGGCTTGTGCCATCAACAGTGCAAGAATGGTAGCAATTACATATTCCCTCTTGAAAATCAATAGGTGAATTTTGATTGGCTTTTGTAGGCTCCACCCAATTCTCTGAATATTAATCCCAGTCACCCAGTGACCAATTGTGCAAAGTTTGAGAACCCTACCATTAAAAGTGTAAGAATTGCTGCAGTTTACATTCTCTCAGTGAAATTTGCATTTGTCTCCGCCTACTGATGACCCGGCATTGCCCGGGTATGTATTTTGCAGGTGCTGGCTGCGCCCACTTTTCCTAACCCTAACACACAATTAATCAATTACTCAATGACCAAGTTTGTGAGCTTTGCTGTCTTTGGCATCAATAACATGCATTAAAATGAAACAACTCATATTGGCTTTTTGTGGCTCCACCCCCTTTTATAAATTTAAACCCCAGTCACCCAATGATCAACTGTACCAGGTTTGAGGCTTGTGCCATTAACAGTGCAAGAATGGCAGCAATGAAATATTCCCCTGAAAAATCAATAGGTAATTTTTGATTGCCTTTTGTAGGCTCCACCCACTTTTCTGCATATTAGCCCCAGTCACCCAGTAACCAACTGTGCAAAGTTTGAGAACCCTACCAGTAACAGTGTAAGAATGGCTGCGGTTTACATTTTCCCAGTAAAATTTGTATTTGTCTCCGCCCCCTTATGACCCGGCGTTGTATTTGGCTGGTGTTGGCTGTGCCCGTTTTTCTAACCCTAACGCACAGTTAATCAATTGCTCAATTACCAATTTTGTGAGCTTTGCGGTGTTTGGCATCAATAATTTGCATTGGAATATAACAAATCTAATTGGCTGTTTGTGGCTCCACTCCCTGTCTGAAATTGAACCCTAGTCACCCAATGATCAACTGTACCAGGTTTGAGGCATGTGCCATTAACAGTGCAAGAATGTCAGCAATGTAAATATTCCCCTTGAAAATCAATAGGTTAATTTTGATTGGCTTTTATAGACTCCACCCACTTTTCTGAATATTAATCCCAGTCACCCAGTAACCAACTGTGCAAAGTTTGAGAACTCTACCATTAACAGTGTAAGAATGGCTGCTGTTTACATTTTCCCAGTAAAATTTGTATTTGACTCCGCCCACTTATGACCCGGCGTTGCCCATTTATGTATTTGGCTGGTGTTGGCTGTGACTACTTTTCTAACCCTAACACACAATCAATTACCAAGTTTGTGATCTTTGCGGTGGTTGGCATCAATAATTTGCATTGAAATGAAACAAATTTAATTGGCTATTTGAGGGTTCACCCCCTTTCTGAAATTGAACCCTAGTCACCCAATGATCAACTGTACCAGGTTTGAGGCTTGTGCCATTAACAGTGCAAGAATGGCAGCAATGTAAATATTCCCCTTGAAAATCAATAGGTTAATTTTGATTGGCTTTTATAGACTCCACCCACCTTTCTGAATATTAATCCCAGTCACCCAGCGACCAACTGTGCAAAGTTTAAGAACCCAACCATTAACAGTGTAAGAATGGCTGCAGTTTACATTTTCCAGTAAAATTTGTATTTGTCTCCGCTCCCTTTTTGGTTATGGAAATAAAAAGTATCCTATACTTTATTCCAGGTAATGTACTATGTGTGTGCCAAATTTCATTCAAATCCGTTCAGCCATTTTTGCATGATCGAGTAACAAACATCCAAACATCCGAACTTTCCCATTTATTATATTAGTAGGATAAAAAGAACTCCCAGCATTCAACTCTTTGGCACTGTTTGGCACTAGGGCCAGTGCGCCTAAAGTATGTCATAACTCCAAACCATAACAGCAGAAAAAGTTTTCCAAGTTTTGAATGCAGGATTAGCATCTTTATCACTTAATACACTCAGACCAGTTGCTGTTGAAATTTGATTTTTATGGTGACAATACCGCTTTAAGAAATAGTATGTATGCTTGACCTCTTGCAATTTGTACTGTTCTTTTCCAGCTTGGTTGAGCTGAGCTAATTAACTAAAACTGCTCTGAAGGGCCCATTCAGATATGCAACAGTACGGCCTGGTGCACACCAATACCCGCTAGCAGATCCGCAAAATGCTAGCAGATTTTGAAACGCTTTTTGTTATTTTTCTATGGCGTTTTGCGGATTGCTGCAGCGGATTTCAGTATAGTAGATTTCATATATTGTTACAGTAAAGCTGTTACTAAACAGCTTCTGTAACAAAAACGCCGGCAAAACCGCTCTGAACAGGCATTTTTCAGAGCGGTTTGCGTTTTTCCTATACTTAACATTGAGGCAGAAACGCACCCGCAATCCAAAAAATGCCTCACCCCGGCATTTTTCGTTTCTGCAAAACGCCTCCTGCTCTGGTGTGCACCACCCCATTGAGATACATTGACCAAGCGGATCCGCAGCCGCAAGCAGCTGCAGAAACGCTGAAAAAGCCGCTCGGTGTGCACCAGCCCTACCAGAGTACATTTGAAATCGGCGCCAATAGACTTGGGCGCAGGATACAGCGGTATATGAAGCTGGTTATTCCCAGGATACACTTAACATTTGGTGCTCGGGCCCTTTCCTATGCAGCCCCTACTCTATGGAACTCACTTCCACAATCAGTACGAGAGGCTCCTTCTCTGGACAGCTTTAAAAAAAGGCTAAAATCTCACCTCTTTTCCCTAGCCTTTGAGACTGCATAATGCAGGGTCACAGCGTTTTGAGTCCCCAGGGAGAAAAGCGCTATATAAATATTATTGTTATTGTTATATGGCTGATCCTGCTTCTGCACAAGTCCGGGCCGTTTTAATTACTATTCCCCCTCCAGGCCGCAATGGATAGTGGGGGAATGAAATAATTCGGCTTCCAGCGATTGCTGGAGGACGAATTATTGTGTTTTTTAAGCAACTTCGGCTCTGTCTTCTGACGGCGCCGACGTTACTCACTGAGCGCCGCTATAGACTGATTTCCATTACAGTCTATGGCGGCGCTGGCTGCGCCCAAATCTAGCAGCGCTGAAAAGCACTGCTCCGACAGTACCAAGCCAATGTTCACCACTCAGCGGGGTGTACTATGCATTATAAACCATTAAATAAATGTAAAAGGCTCATCTGCTGGTGGTAACAGACTTTAGCTGACCCAGCGGAAAACCTCATAGGGAAATTCTGTGTTTGGGTGGACAGCAACCTCTTAAACTTTTAGGTTTCTGAGAGGTTTTAGTTACAACACCCACACTATTCAGCAAATTACAATGCTTCAAGTTGTAGAAGGTGCTGTGATTGGAGAACTGTTCCCTATAAGGTTTCCCGCTAGGTCACTGCAAGCAGACTAGCCCCCATCCACATATCACATAAAGATGCAATGAAAATGTGTTCCTAGTTCAGCTCCACTACTCTATGCATATATTGGGATTGCAGATGTAAAGAACAGCAATGATTGAGGGTGTTGCAGAGAAGTATGCAGCACTCTGCGCCACATCATGTGCAAACAGCCACTAATTTTAATTTTGTACTAAGTTATAGTCTATGTTAACTGATCAATGGAAGAAAGTAAGATCTGGATAATTGAACTAGAGGCTCTCCCAGAGCAGACGATTGCTAAGCTCTGTTAACATAGGGGCATAGGAGGAGTAGAGAAGAGCATTGACACTGCCCATGCACTTTATTGAATACACACCACTCACCCACTAATAATAATAATGATAAACACTTATCTAGTCTAGGTGTATAAATCAGAAATCAAATGACCACTTTTCATTAAGGAAAAAAAATAAATGAACCTTTTCGATACTGTAGCTAATTCTGTTATACATATTCACTCACAAGATAAGACTATTATTTTAGTTAGTAACTTGTTAGTACTATGTATTTACCTTCCACAACTTCCCTCCTGTTTCGGAAGCAGACACTTAGAAAAGAGCGGATCCCACACTTCCGGTTCTGTATAATGCTCTTCCGGGTTTGCGTTTCACCAAAACGCGGAGCTGAAATCCAACTTCCGGATTCTGCGTTCCAATCAACTACTAAGTAGGAACTAGGCTCGACCTCTTCCTGACCTCTAGTCTCGGACTCAGCTAATGCCCTGACTCGTTCGGATGCTACAATCTGCCTATGCCTATTTCAGTCTCCAGACGCAGCATTATAGGATGTCTTCAGATAGCATTATAGGATGTTAAACTGTGCGCATGCTCACAAGACTACAGTTATGGTAGCCATGGGGACGCCTATAGACGCTGGTCCTTTTTCTTTCTTTTTTTTTTTTTAAAGCGAAATGGCGCTACCCGGAGCAGTTAGACGGCAGCTGGATTCTTTGACTCGTGAGACTGTTCCTCAAAAAGGCAAACCTACAGAGGCAGGTGGTAAGTGCTGCTGGTGTCATCAACTAGAGGAAAACAGTACATCATTATAGTTTGCGCAAGTCTAATCATTAAAGACAGATCAGTACAGTACTACTACCTGTGACAAAAACAAAAGTAACACATAGATATTTAGGGAAGCGTCTGGATAGTATGAAGACTTTCCCAAACCTACTCAACCTCAACTACCGCTGGAACCAGGGGCGTAGTTAGAAATCAATGGGCCCCCTGCCAAACTTTGGATGCCCCCCTCGCTTTCTGCACAGCTAAACTGAGAACCAATGTTATTCAATTAGCTTGTGCACACTTGAATGTGTTTCCCATGCAGATAAAAACAGCAGTGAAGCACTTCACACATTTTCTCTATCAATTGCATTAACTTCTGTGATAAAACATGCATGTTTTCACACATACAGACTCACATGGTGTGTAGAAAATGCATACAGAAAACTGACAGATCAGTGTGCTCCCAGCCTCAGCTTATTACACTCACTCTGTCCATTTCTGATGGAGCAGAACAGGCTCTGCAGACTCCTCTGGCAGCATCACTACAGTACAGAGCACTTGGGGAGGGGTAGAGAGGTTGGGGGCTGGGCGCTGTACACAAGACCATGCTGAACACTGAATGGGGACTGTCTACAAAACTTTGTATGATTGCTTATCAGTGGCTGAGCAGATGGAGTCATTATTGTATTGTGCAGAAAGCAAAATGTTTTTTCTCTCTGTGCCCTTAGTTGACAGTCTCTCAGGACAGGGATAAGAAACTTCTTCCCCACTGGGCCCCCCTGCAGCTGCATCCCTTACAGGGTCTATTGTTACACCCCTGGCTGGGACCAAGTCCAGCCTTTGCTCGGGGGGCCACAGTTTGTGTCTGAAAAGGGCCACCGGGACTACTGCAAAGCCCCGCCCTTAAATCTCTGCAAAGCTATTCCTCCAAACACCCGCCACACACCATGAAGCCCTTCCCCCACAGGCATATGCCTGTATTTAGCCAGTGATTTTCTTCCCAGCCCCTGCAGAGACCATTAGAGGGATTTGAGAGGTAAGATACTCTCTCTCCCTGTGCACCCCTCAGCACCCTCCGTAAGCCCCCTCTCTCCCGTAGCACTCTCATATATATACTCCTCCCTACAACTTGTAAGTGCAGGGGACAAGTGAAGACCTCCACCTTTCTCTCTGAAGCTACCTGTTGACTTGCACAACTTCCAGGTCTGAAGCTATAGATCCGAAATGGAAACGGACGTGGGTCCAATGTCAATAATAAGTATATCTTCCTCGGGTGCTGAAAAGCTGAGTTGCAGCTGATTTATCAGGATTCTTTCTTTTCACTTTCCTAGAACAGTAGGTGGTAGATTCACTAAACCACAAAAAACTTTAAGTATGGAGGCAGCGCACATTAATGTGACACTGAAGCGGGAAAACGTATGATATAATGAATTGGTTGTGTAATACAGATAATTAATAGAACATAAGTAGCAAAGAAAATAGTGTCATATTTTTATTTTCAGGTATATAGCTTTTTTATAGCATTGCATCGTTCTTTAAAGGCCAATGTACACGTTACAATTCCCTGTGCGATTGATCGAATCGATTAAATTGGGCAGGTCCAATCGGGACTCGATCAAAAGTGTGATTAATTTTGGTTAGTTAAAATCGACCACACTATCGATCGAGTCCCAATCGGACCTGTTGGATTTAATCGATTCGATCTGATCGATTCTATTAATCGCACAGGGAATTGTAACGGGTGCATTGGGCTTAATAATTGCAGTTTCCACAATGCATTCAGCATTTTCAATGATTTCACAGAGCAGGGTAATAACCCTTTGAACTTTTCTCTGTAGAAAAAAACAAAAAAGAAACAATGAGGCCTTGTTCACATTGCGTGTATGGCTCGCGTGTCTGTCCACAGTGGCCTTATTTTGAGCCGTTTTTTTCTTTCCGATTCCCAACGCTTTGGTGGGCGATTTTTGTTGGGGGGGGGGGGGGGGGGGTTAGTGGTTTCCGATGCATTTTTCCCGAGCGTTTTGGTAATTCACTCCCTGACGCAAGTCAGGAAGTGAATTCTTTGATCCGGAAAAGAATAAATACAATGTATTTATTCTTAAAAATGCAAACGCAATCGCTCCACAAAGCGGTGTTGTGAGCATTTTGCGTTTTTCCCAGGGCTGTGGAGTCGGTCCAAAAATCCACCGACTCCGACTCCTCAGTTTAGGATTCCTCCGACTCCTTGACTCCGACTCCTCTAATTTGCATATTACAATTTTGTTGATTAAAAGTATGTAACATGAAATTCGTCTCTTAACTGCCAACGCTTAGGAATTTTACACGACAACTGAAGTGAGAAGGATATGTAGACCACTATATTTATTCCCTTTAGACTAAAACTAGTCCTTGGTAAGAGTACTTGTAAAAGGTACAAACCGGAACAAAGAACATCTATCAGGCCCTAGGCAATGTAAGTGTGGGTACATGTAAGAATGATGTGCAGGTACTCTGCAGGGGAATGAGGAGATTGTAAACAGACAATGTGACGAACATTACGGAAGGTCGTGCGCGTAAACGCCAACGATTTTCGTATGGCCCCACACAGTTACTGACAGCCCTGGGTAGAATAAAAAATGCCTTTCTTTGCTCTTCTTCTGAGAGCATGGCAGGAGTACAGCCTTCCCCCCCACATCCTGTGTCAGGAGAGAAAGTCACACTTGGCTAGCTTCCCTGCCGAGAGGCCATTTGGTTACACAGCTCATCTTTCCCCAAAAGGAAAACCTCCTCAAACTGGTTGAGATTCAAATTTCCCTCCAAAAACTCATAGCTTCACACAATGGGAACATTTACTTTATTAATAATTCAAAATAGGTTTGGCACAGCAAGACCAAAATTACATTTTCTGATACCTAGGAAACAGTTCTATCGTTCACCTAAAGTGCACGTTTCTAGCTATCAGGGATCCATATAGAAACCACTTTATCCGGCCTGCGTAGAGCAAATTCGACAGACTAGGCGTGTATAGACTCATTTAATACAGAGTCGCATGCTGCTTATGAATATGGTCGCGCATTTGCGATGCACCCATCTGGGGCGGAATTACACAAATTATTAATAATTGGTACATTCCTTGCTCCAAGTCTGGGGGTGGTAACTTGCCTGCTAGGAGGTAACCCTGCCTCAAACACACCTACTTTCCAGGTAGTGACCGCCCCAAAACTCTGGTCAGTAAAAAGCGTTTGCAAGGAACTCCTCCCAGTTCTCCAAATTCCATCGACTAAGGAACGTCTATGCCGGCGCTAAGGAGAGCCAGCGCCTGCAGTATACAAAGGACTTTTAAACTGAATGCCTACTTTAAACTGGACTATTTTCTTCATCCTTCAAATGTACTGCTCAGCTAAGTAAGAACTTTCTGATTTTATTCCTTTTTATTTTTAAGCTCTGTGTTTTATATGTTAATAGGTGTATATAACTGTATGTAATGCATTTGTGTTATTAAACATTTAAAAATCGTTTAGCGGTTACCCCCCCAGGTAATATTACAGGCCCCCCCCAGGTAATCCTACAGCCCCCCCCCCCAGGTAATCCTACAGCCCGCCTCCCAGGTAATCCTACAGCCCACCCCCAGGTAATCCTACAGCTTCCCCCCCAGGTAATCCTACAGGCCCTCCCAGCTAATTCTACAGCCCCCCCACCCGGGGACCTGTTGCTGAATATACACAATCGTACCTATTCTCCTGAACTCGCTACCCTGTGTTTAATAGAAGTGTACATTTATAACCCGTATGCGAGAACCCGGCCCAGACATTACGTTCTGACCCAGATTCTTGCATACTGCTAAGGGTTAATATAGCGTTCTCGAAGTCCTAGTAAAATTACAGTAGCGGGCTGTGTAACTCGCTTGGTGGCAGATCTTCGAATTGTATATGTGTGGAGTGATTCGGTTGGTATCAGAACGCTCCCTTCGCGAGTCAGTTCATCAAATTGCGAACGCGGGTTACCCTTCGTGATGAACACATGACCGTGTAAGAGGATTTCTGACGCTGATCGATTTACCCCATCCGCAGACCGGCCTAGCGGTCTGTGACAGACAACACCTCTGTGTTCAATGTGCACAGCATTCTCAGTGGATTCCCTGCAGCTCTGTGGGGAGTGCATATGTAGAGTATAGTACTACTGTGTAACAAAGTAAACCTGAGACAGATGAAATTAAAGTTTTACACATACCTGGTGCTTCCTCCAGCCGCCTTAAGGATAATCAGTCCCTCGTTGTCCTCCTCCACCACCTGGATCTTCTGCTATGAGTCCAGGTACTTGAGCCAGTCGGGCGTAGTGCGCATGCACACACTCCACCGCCAGGAGCATACTACACCTGTGCAGCACTATTGCGCAGGTGCAGAATGTTCCTGGCTGTGGGAGCGGCATGCGGCCGGACAGCGCTGACTGACTGAATTACCAGGACTCATAGCAGAAGATCCAGGTGGTGGAGGACAGCGAGGGACTGATTAGCCTGAAGGGGGCTGGAGGAAGCCCCAGGTATGTATAAAACTTTACTTTTCATCCGTCTCAGTTACCCTTTAATTTGTAGTCACCAAACCAAATTTTAACAACATATCAAATTATTTGCTTTCATCAGCAAAGGGAGTGCATACATTTGCATAAATTAGCATCAATGCAGAATTCTTTCCATCTCGTTGACCATCTCTATTAGTGACACAGCTACACATCAGGCTTTATTCTTACAGCATAGATGTTATTTAGTATATATAAGAGATTCCTGTGTATACATCATATATACAGTCACAATCAGATATGTATATCTGACCTTAAAAATACGGGAACTGCTTTATTGAAGCAGCACAAGTAACTAATTTTGATTGGTTTATTTCATTTTTGTAGACTAAGCACAGCTATTACTGTATATATAGTGTATATATACATTATTTTTAATGACTATTATCTGAGAAATAGAACATTTTATCATATTTTCTATTTTAATTACAGTTACAAATTCATTAGGAGTCGGAGTCGGTGCATTTTTTCCCGACTCCGACTCCAGGCACCCAAAATTGCACGACTCCGACTCTACGACTCCGACTCCACAGCCCTGGTTTTTCCTATACCTCCCATTATAGCAATAATGCCCTAAAATGGCTCAAGCACCGCTTTTGAAAACTGACAGCGCACTGAACGCTCTAGTCTGAACGTCACCATAGCAAAACATGGTGTAAGCGCTTTCTGAGCGTTTTCGGAAAAACATCTGCGCTTAGTTTTTCCAAAGAACGCCTCTAATGTGAACAAAGCCTCAGAGACAGTTGAAATACGTGCTTCAAAAGACAGTGCTGTCTACGACTTTATAAAGTCGCAGAGCTCACAGACGCTCTTTTGCATAGATAACAACTGAAGTTTCTTAACTCTTCCTGTACTGGAAACAATATGAGACTCATATCTGTGCTAGTAATGTTTTATTTCTTAGCTGTACTACACATACAAATCATTACATCATACATTTATTTTCAGATTCCCTTTCAGTTTACCGGGCTTTACACAAATTATGGGATGATTTACATAACTTGCATAACTAATATTGTACATGCAAGGCCTACTTTGCTTGTGTAATAAGCAATGTAGTTGTTGAATGTACAAATTACAGTGTTATATAATCTGCATGAAAAGGCCGATATAATGTTCACTGGGTTTAGTGACTACCCCCCATCGTACTGTATGCAGCAGGCCAACAAAAAACACTGTATGTTCTCACCAACAAAACAGGAATAAACACCAGAAAGTGTTTGCCTTTTAAAGCCTTACATTCAGAATGTATTCTTTCATTATGCAGAAGTTTTAAAGGGGAATTTGCATTCCCAGAATTTGAACTCGATGCATGTCTGTTTTTCAACCCAATTAACTATGAGCCTGATGGCGAAAATTCCAGTAAAGTTGCCGACTTGCCGTGCTCAAGAAGCGCACCGCAATTTTACTATTACTGGTGCAAGTGAAGCACGGGCCGTTAGTTCTTAGTACCTTCTGCATAACCACGGTAATGTAAGTGCCCATGAGGAGATGGGCTAGTCCAAAACCTGTCGGTTCTGTCAAATTTCTACTACCTGGTATAAGTGACAGCAAGATAGGAGAAAATGTATGGCTCATTTTACTCTGAAAGAAACATACTTCTTAGTTGTATGTGTTTACATGTATTTTAAATTGTACGATTTTTGCGATATTGGTCCTTTAAATGTTATATAAAATACAGTTATACAACTTATTGGTTTGTCTTTCCACTCTACAGAAGTTGATATTGTCTCCAGTCTGCCACTGCAGATATCTCTGTACTTCAACACATTCTACTTTCCCTTCTGGTGGATCTCTGATGTTATTGCTCTCCAGTTAAAGGTAATAATTAAATGACTACAGACACAGAACATTTATATCGCGCTTTTCTCCTGGCGGACTCAAAGCGTCAAAGCTGTAGCCACTAGGAGGCACTCTATAGGCAGTAGCAGTGTTAGGGAGACTTGCCCAAGGTCTCCTACTGAATAGGTGCTGGCTTACTGAACAGGCAGAGCCGAGATTGAACCCTGGTCTCCCGTGTCAGGGTCATAATCTGGAATTACAGTATTTCGTTATCGTATTGACATTTGGTACAGTTTAAAGTGAACCCGAAGCAAGGCAAAAAAAAAAAAGTTTAGCTACTTACCTATGCAGAGGGAAGGCTGTCCTGGCTCCGATCCATAGCTCCAGCACCTGCCCTGGTGAAGTTATTAGACCTGTTTATTTCTTATATCTCCCAGTATTGTGAAAATTACAGTTAGAGGAACTGTAGTGAAAATAACAATGATATAAATTATAATATTCATTTATAGATTATTTAGTCTGTGTTTGCCCATTGTAAAATCTTCCCTCTCCCTGATTTACATTCTGAAATTTATCACTGGTGGTGACATCTTTAGCCTGCCAGGTGATCTGTATGGAATGTTCGTTACTGAGAGTTCTATGCACAGAGGCAGATACTGGTTGCTTTGCAGTTGGAAAAAGCCATTACTTCCCACAATGTTACAAGGTTCACAGACAGCAAACTGTCAGGACAACAGTCCTGACATCACACTGTGGGAAGGGTTTCACCACAATATCAGCCATAAAGACCCCCCTGATGACCTATTCCAGAAAAGGTAAACATTTCTCGTGGGAAAGGGGATATTAGTAGCTGATTGTAAAGTTCAATTCTGAGTTAAAATTCCTCTTTAAGTATCCATGTGTCCAATAATGTTACAAAAACACAAAGGCTATCATAGTGTGTCCTCATTTTTTTTTACATGACTGTATAGTGTATTTGACGAAATATATTTTATCTCCAAAACTCCAACATTCTATCTGCAGGGTCTGCTCAAAACACTCCTGCAAGCCAACTAAAATGATGTTTTTTGCAAAGCTAACCTCTCCCACTATTAAAAGCAGCCCTGTACAGGAAAGTGAAACAGGACCAGGGTTGCTCTCACGGCGGGGATACAAGGGGCTTATTTACCCATAATTTCGCCACCCGTCCTGCGTTCCAAACTGCTTGCACGCATCCTATTGGTCGAGTTGCAAGCCTCACACCGGCGTACTTCCTCCTTCAAGCCGGAAGAGGAAGTGCGCCGGTGTGTGGCTTGCAACGCGACCAATAGGACGCATTAAAGCTGTTTGGAACGCAGGGCGGACGGTGGAATTATCGGTAAATAACCCCTTCTATCCCCGCCGCACACCTGCACCAATTAAGCCTCATTTGAATCACTGGTAATCACTCGTGATTACTCGTGAGACTAACCCTGAACAGGACATACACTTATCGATATCTCCTGTCGATATATGGCTAATTCGATTGCAGCATAAATCGGTGCAGCATTTGGCTTGATCGATCAATCAACCAACCGATTTCCAGCTGAAATCTGTTGATTAGGTCAATCAGTCCTGGCAAAATTTTTTTGGTAGATCAGTGGTGGATCGGGAGCGCGTCGCTAGCATTCGATACTCTCCAGATGAAGCTTTTCTCACCTGTCATCAGCACGGTACCGATCTCGGCTTCACCACGCCAGCTGCTCCATCTTCTTCACTTCCGTGTCCCCCTCGGTATCTGCATGACATAATGCAGAGGTTAAATACTGGAGGCCTCTAGTGATCACAGTGTCCCTAGTGTCTGTCCCCTGCATTACATCACACAGGAGCCCAGTGACACGGAAGTAAAGAAGACGGAGCAGAGACACACAGGTTTTCAAAGCCTTCATGCTGAAATCGATTGAAAATCAGTGTAGTGTGTGGTGGGAATTAAGCAGATGGATCTCTTTCTGATCAGATAATGGTCGCAGAGGAATCTATTTGCTGGCTATATCCACCAGTGTACGGCCACCTTAACTGTCATTACAGATTGGTTTCCTTGATGGATAAAAAACCCAAAAAACTGTTTCCTTTTAAGATATGTGCTCAGATTTAAGGATGATGTTCTTCTTTTATTTCAGTATATACTTCTACCTGATCATTACAAATTCATCCTAGTGACATTACTGATCTTGATGTCTGTGATTGAAGTTATCCGACTGTTTCTTGGATATAGAGGCAATCTACAAGAAAAGGTAACAATAATACTTAATGGACTGTTCAATTTATCTGTCTTATTCCTTACAGAAATATCTACCCACTGTAATACTTTCTCTTGGGGCAGAAATATTTAGATAAAATCCTTGTTTTTGAAGCTATGCTGAATGGGGGTTATACAGTGGGTTGCAAAAGTATTTGACCCCCTTGAAGTTTTCCACATTTTGTCACATTACTGCCACAAACATGCATCAATTTTATTGGAATTCCACGTGAAAGACCAATACAAAGTGGTGTACATGTGAGAAGTGGAATGAAAATCATACATGATTCCAAAACATTTTTTACAAATAAATAACTGCAAAGTGAGGTGTGCGTAATTATTCGGTCCCCCTGAGTCAATACGTTGTAGAACCACCTTTTGCTGCAATTACAGCTGCCAGTCTTTTAGGGTATGTCTCTACCAGCTTTGCACATCTAGAGACTGAAATCCTTGCCCATTCTTCTGTGCAAAACAGCTCGAGCTCAGTCTGATTAGATGGACAGCGTTTGTGAGCAGCAGTTTTCAGATCTTGCCACAGATTCTCGATTGGATTTAGCAATGGAAGGTAGCCTCCGTAGAAGCGCATCTGCGCAAAACGGAAGTAAGGCTCTCATCCCCCAGCACCCACCGCACAGCTTTACCAGTAAACCGGTATGTTACTTCTCAATATGCATGAATTTGAATCCACGATGTTGCACCATGTGTTATGAATAAACAAGCAGTTTACAGCAGTGCCGGCATTTCTCATCTTTTTCTCTGCCTGCATATCAATTGGATTTAGATCTGGACTTTGACTGGGCCATTCTAACACATAGATATGTTTTGTTTTAAACCATTCCATTGTTGCCCTGGCTTTATGTTTAGGGTCATTGTCCTGCTGGAAGGTGAACCTCCGCCCCAGTCTCAAGTCTTTTGCAGTCTCCAAGAGGTTCTCTTCCAAGTTTGCCCTGTATTTGGCTCCATCCATCTTCCCATCAACTCTGACCAGCTTCCCTGTCCCTGCTGAAGAGATGCACCCCCCGAGCATGATGCTGCCACCACCATATTTGACAGTGGGGATGGTGTGTTCAGAGTGATGGGCAGTGCTAGTTTTCCGCCACACATAGCGTTTTGCATTTTGGCCAAAAAGTTCCATTTTGGTCTCATCTGACCAGAGCACCTTCTTCCACATGGTTGCTATGTCTCCCCACATGGCTCGTGGCAAACTGCAAACGGGACTTCTTATGCTTTCTGTTAACAATGCCTTTCTTCTTGCCACTCTTCCATAAAGGCCAACTTTGTACAGTGCATGACTAATAGTTGTCCTATGGACAGAGTCTCCCACCTGAGCGGTAGATATCTGCAGCTCATCCAGAGTCACCATGGGCCTCTTGACTGCATTTCTGATCAGCGCTCTCCTTGTTTGGCCTGTGAGTTTAGGTGGATGGCCTTGTCTTGGTAGGTTTACAGTTGTGCCATACTCCTTCCATTTCTGAATGATCGCTTGAACAGTTCTCCATGGGATGTTCAAGGCTTTGGAAATCTTTTTGTAGCCTAAGCCTGCTTTAAATTTCTCAATAACTTGATCCCTGACCTGTCTTGTGTGTTCTTTGGACTTCACGGTGTTGTTGCTCCCAATATTCTCTTAGACAACCTCTGAGGCCCTCACAGAGCAGCTGTATTTGTACTGACGTTAGATTACACACAGGTGCACTCTATTTAGTCATTATCACTCATCAGGCAATGTCTATAGGCAACTGACTGCACTCAGATCAAAGGGGGGGGCGAATAATTATGCACACACCACTTTGTGGGGTTGTCTAAGAGAATATTGGGAGCAACAACACCGTGAAGTCCAAATAACACACAAGACAGGTCAGGGATCAAGTTATTGAGAAATTTAAAGCAGGCTTAGGCTACAAAAAGATTTCCAAAGCCTTGAACATCCCATGGAGCACTGATCAAGCGATCATTCAGAAATGGAAGGAGTATGGCACAACTGTAAACCTACCAAGACAAGGCCATCCACCTAAACTCACAGGCCAAACAAGGAGAGCGCTGATCAGAAATGCAGTCAAGAGGCCCATAGTGACTCTGGACGAGCTGCAGAGATCTACAGCTCAGGTGGGAGACTCTGTCCATAGGACAACTATTAGTCATGCACTGTACAAAGTTGGCCTTTATGGAAGAGTGGCAAGAAGAAAGGCATTGTTAACAGAAAGCATAAGAAGTCCCGTTTGCAGTTTGCCACAAGCCATGTGGGAGACACAGCAACCATGTGAAAGAAGGTGCTCTGGTCAGATGAGACCAAAATGGAACTTTTTGGCCAAAATGCAAAACGCTATGTGTGGCAGAAAACTATCACGGCACATCACTCTGAACACACCATCCCCACTGTCAAATATGGTGGTGGCAGCATCATGCTTGTGGGGTGCATCTCTTCAGCAGGGACAGGAAAGCTGGACAGAGTTGATGGGAAGATGGATAGAGCCAAATACAGGGAAAACTTGGAAGAAAACCTCTTGGAAACTGCAAAAGACTTGAGACTGGGGCGGAGGTTCGCCTTCCAGCAGGACAATGACCCTAAACATAAAGCCAGTGCAACAATGGAATGGTTTAAAACAAAACATATCTTTGTGTTAGAATGGCCCAGTCAAAGTCCAGATCTAAATCCAATCGAGAATCTGTGGCAAGATCTGAAAACTGCTGCTCACAAACGCTGTCCATCTAATCTGACTGAACTGGAGCTGTTTTGCAAAGAAGAATGGGCAAGGATTTCAGTCTCTAGATGTGCAAAGCTGGTAGAGACATACCCTAAAAGACTGGCAGCTGTAATTGCAGCAAAAGGTAGTTCTACAAAGTATTGACTCAGGTGCCGAATAATTACGCACACCCCACTTTGCAGTTATTTATTTGTAAAAAAAAATGTTTGGAATGATGTATGATCTTCGATTCACTTCTCACATATACACCACTTTGTATTGGTCTTTCACGGAAAATTCCAATAAAATTGATGCATGCTTGTGGCAGTAATGTGACAAAATGTGGAAAACTTCAAGGGGGCCGCATACTTTTGCAACCCACTGTATGTGTGTGTATATATATATATATATATATATATATGTGTATATATATATATATATATATATATATATATATATATATATATATATATATATATATATATATATATATATATATATATATATATATATATATATATATATATATATATATATATATATATATATATATATATATATATAAAATATATATATATATATATATATACAGAGGGGCTGCAGCACACAACAGGAAAAACAGTGACAGGGGCTCTTGGTTACGCTTTAACGCGCTTAAGCTCACCAACTGCGCCAAAGTGTCCCCGATCTGGTGAGTCCTACTCTAACCATATAAAGCTAGTTTTTATCAGCAGTCTAGTGGGAACTAAACCAAAAACCCAAGAGTCAACTAAATGGGAGAAAAGGAAATTAAAAACACCTCACCTTCCACTAGCTACCAAACGAACTCTCTGGACATGTGCAATGCACTCATTTATATGCTTAACTGTGCTAGAGGTGCATTAAAAGTTGGTTTGTGCTGCTCACCCCTTGATAATTGATTATAATTTTCCCCTTGTGAGCCTGCATAACCACGCCCACCTCTAGCACAGTTAAGCATATAAATGAGTGCATTGCACATGTCCAGAGAGTTCGTTTGGTAGCTAGTGGAAGGTGAGGTGTTTTTAATTTCCTTTTCTCCCATTTAGTTGACTCTTGGGTTTTTGGTTTAGTTCCCACTAGACTGCTGATAAAAACTAGCTTTATATGGTTAGAGTAGGACTCACCAGATCGGGGACACTTTGGCGCAGTTGGTGAGCTTAAGCGCGTTAAAGCGTAACCAAGAGCCCCTGTCACTGTTTTTCCTGTTGTGTGCTGCAGCCCCTCTGTATGTTATATATATTTCTTGTGGGGATTGGGGTCTCCACTGCTGCGTGCATACTTTGCAAAAAAATTGCATTAAAAGTTGGTTTGTGCTGCTCACCCCTTGATAATTGATTATAATTTTCCCCTTGTGAGCCTGCATAACCACGCCCACCTCTAGCACAGTTAAGCATATAAATGAGTGCATTGCACATGTCCAGAGAGTTCGTTTGGTAGCTAGTGGAAGGTGAGGTGTTTTTAATTTCCTTTTCTCCCATTTAGTTGACTCTTGGGTTTTTGGTTTAGTTCCCACTAGACTGCTGATAAAAACTAGCTTTATATGGTTAGAGTAGGACTCACCAGATCGGGGACACTTTGGCGCAGTTGGTGAGCTTAAGCGCGTTAAAGCGTAACCAAGAGCCCCTGTCACTGTTTTTCCTGTTGTGTGCTGCAGCCCCTCTGTATGTTATATATATTTCTTGTGGGGATTGGGGTCTCCACTGCTGCGTGCATACTTTGCAAAAAAATTGCATTAAAAGTTGGTTTGTGCTGCTCACCCCTTGATAATTGATTATAATTTTCCCCTTGTGAGCCTGCATAACCACGCCCACCTCTAGCACAGTTAAGCATATAAATGAGTGCATTGCACATGTCCAGAGAGTTCGTTTGGTAGCTAGTGGAAGGTGAGGTGTTTTTAATTTCCTTTTCTCCCATTTAGTTGACTCTTGGGTTTTTGGTTTAGTTCCCACTAGACTGCTGATAAAAACTAGCTTTATATGGTTAGAGTAGGACTCACCAGATCGGGGACACTTTGGCGCAGTTGGTGAGCTTAAGCGCGTTAAAGCGTAACCAAGAGCCCCTGTCACTGTTTTTCCTGTTGTGTGCTGCAGCCCCTCTGTATGTTATATATATTTCTTGTGGGGATTGGGGTCTCCACTGCTGCGTGCATACTTTGCAAAAAAATTGCATTAAAAGTTGGTTTGTGCTGCTCACCCCTTGATAATTGATTATATATATATATATATATATAATATATGCCACAAAAACGCCCATGTGAACCAGCCCTCAGAGAGTGAGTCACATTCCTCACTTGTTACATTGTGTTTACTTAAATGTATCTATCTAAACTTCGGCTGCGGCAGCATTTCTCTCCACGTGACTTTAAAGCTTTGTGTGTGACCCTTCCAATGCTGGTCTAGTAAAAAAAAAAATGCTGTTTGCATATAATATGCTGTAAATTATGTTTTAGAACAAAGTTGAAATGCTGGGTTATATTCCACTTTAAAAACAAATTAGGAAAAGAACAGACTTAACGTAATGAAACAGAGGTTTAGTACTGCATAAAGGAATGAGAAAGTAGATTTATGCATCCTGCAAGATCAGGTTTTTTTTTCTTCTGGTTGCTTGAGACTTCTGGTTGAAGTGGATCCGAGATGAAAAACTAACTATAACAAGTAACTTGTCTATATATCTTATATAAAGTTTAGAGAGTTTACACAGCATATCTAGCTGCAAAAGTTTATGATTATTTACTCCTGGGATACAATGAGGGTAGCCATATTCTGTTTGTCACATTGTCTTAGGCTAAGGGCTGGAAATGCTATCAGCTTGCCTGTATGTAAATTCAGTTCCCTCTCCTCCTCCCCTCTGCCTCTGAAATCACTGACTAGTAAAGCCTTGCCCTCCTCCTTTCCAGACTGAGCTCCTGTAAGCGCTTGCTACTGTCTGAAAATGCCAAGGCACTCTGAAAAGCTGTGGGCGAGGCTTGTTTAGTTTATAGGGAATTAGAGTATTAAAACAAAAGTATTTGGCTTGAGGAATGCCCTATAAACTATATGAAAGGAACACAATTATGCAATGAGTAAAACTTTATCTCGGATCCACTTTAACTGAGTTCTGGATAACTGGGGTTTTACTCTATGGGCATGATTCATTAAGCTGCGCTACTAAAAGACTCTTCTCGTCTCAGGTATACCTTAAAATGTGAATATCTCAATACAGGAAGAAGTTATGGTAGAATCCATATCTGTATTTAAAGTTGGCTTGGATGTTTTTCTTGCATTGAAGGACATCCACAGCTATAATTACTAGGTAATTAAAAATGCATTTGATTCACAGATTTTTATCTCACTAACATCTGGTGTCTGGAAGATATTTTTTCCCTTTTTAGGGCTTGTTTCCATATAGCACGCTTTTAGGCGCGCTTATGGAAACGCGATTGCAGAGACAGCAGACAGTGCATAGACTGCACTGTCTGCCATTTCCATTCATGCACGGCGATTCATTGCTGAATCACTGCACATGGTTTGCTGCATTTCGGGGCGATTCAGCCTGTGATCCCCTTCATTCTAATGAGTGGAATCGCAAGCTCCGTTCCCACTAGGAATGATGTGCAGCGCAGAGCCACTGGGCTCTGCGCTGCTTGGAAACAAGCCCTAAGGATGATTGGTAAAAGAATAGTTTGCCTTCTTAAAACAGAAGGTTTTTAGGATTATTCAGGTTGGAGTGAGCATATAGGGTCTCCCACAATGCATCACTCACTACTGAATATGCAAATCATCCTTTGTTGGAATGATTTGCCAAGCTGTGTAAGATAACCACACATCCAGAACTGCTGGAATGCAAGGATGTCAGCTTGTTAAAGGATGATTGGTCCAAGCCTTACAAGGGTTAGTTTTTTGCAGCCCTCTTGATCAGCTGGAATATGTGAGAGTGCAGGACAATGGTGTGTGTGTGTGTGTGTGTGTGTGTGTGTGTGTGTGTGTGTGTGTGTGTGTGTGTGTGTGTGTGTGTGTGTGTGTGTGTGTGTGTATGTGTATGTGTATATGTATATATGTATATATATATGTATATATATGTATATATATGTATATATGTATATATGTATGTGTATATATATATATATATATATATATATATATATATATATATATATATATATATATATATATATTATATATATATAATGTGTGTGTCAAGGTTATAATCCCACTGAAAATACTGTGTAGCAAGAATTTGATGCCAGGTGGCACACAAGCTTTCCTTGAGTTCTGGTTTTGCAGCAAAAACCAAGCATGTTTTACTTCATATTTATGCAGAAATACTGTATTGAAAATTCAAAATTCAAAGCAATTTACAAATAAGTGCTAATGCCTATTAGAGGGTGAATGTAAGTGATTCTTACATTTGTGTTTTATTTCTCATAGGTTCCAGAACTGGCTGGGTTTTGGCTACTAAGTATCCTGTTACAGCTACCTCTGTTGCTTTTTCTCATAATTAATCCAGGCGTAGAACCATTGCCACTGGAATGGGCAACCCATGGTATTCTTGTTCTGTTTTTGCTCTTTCAGTTACCTTTGTCATCATTTACTCTGCGTAGGACCACCGGACGTTTAGCAGGCAGATTCCACCTGCTTGGGACCTCAGTAGAACAAGCATGAAATCCAGTTTTCAGCGTTTACTACTGGCTGAAGCTTACAACTAGAATCAAAACCTCCTTTAGTCGCCAAGTACGCCAGATGACGTACCTGGATTTATTTGTGGTACTTAAGAGTAAAGATCATTTGTGGCTTTGGAGTAAGCATGACTTAAAAGATGCGAATAGAGAAAAATAAGAACTACCTCTATGTACTGTATATGAATAGTAAACTAATCATGTGTATATTGAGTCTACCTTTTATATCATTAAGATGAACCTCCTTTGTATTTGGAGCTTAAATGGAGTACAGACCAAAATCATTTGAGGGTCATATTTATAAAAGTGTGGAATGCCGTTTAATCAGCAAATTATTATTTAAAAAGTGTGAAAATTTGCCAAATGTAAATTTTGTTTCTTGTTTACTGTCAAAATTGATTTTTCATAAAAAAAAAATGCAAATTCAGTCACTGCTATCACTGTTGACAAAATAATAATAAAAAAATTAAAGAGAACTTGAGGTAAACCTTGGGTCAAAAATCAAATACTTACCTAAGGAGAGGATCCTCTAGGCTTGCCATGATGTCCGCCATTGTTCGAAGCCCTCCTGTACATCATCATGCACGAGTGTGGCCGTGTCTGCGAACTACTGCACAGGGGCGTCCATACTCGTTCAGACGCAGTACAGCCTTGCTTCTGCTTGAAGATGACTGCAGTCACGATCTTGGAATCCCACAAGAGCCTGTTGGATACCTCTGGGTGGTCCGTATTCAGTAACAGTAAGTGGACTAACTGGAGGAAGACATGGGAAGCCACTACAGGATCCAGAGGCTTCCCCCTTCTAAGGTAAGTATTTGACTTCTGACCTGGGGCTCGCCTTGGGTACACTTTACAAAAGGAACTAAATATTCTTAAAATTTAGTCAGTGTTTGCTCATTGTAAAAAATTTTCCTCTCCCTGATTTGCCTTCTGAAATGTACCACAGGTGGCGACATCTTTAGTCTTCTCAGGTGATCTCTGGGGAATATTTGTTTACTGACAACTCTAAAACCAGTAGAAAATATACCTGGTTTCCCAGAATGCTCCAAGAGGAGAATTCTGCGCAGCTAATCAGCCTGTGGTACAAATCACTGGGAGTGCGGGGCTGCAAACTAATATGCAGCAATACACATATAGGAAGTCTTTCTAATGCTGAAATCAGTAAAATGACTGTAAAAGTGGGTATACTGAATAATATACTGCATTCTACTATATGTCACTACAGTGCCTCTTTAATGTACACCTGAATTAAAAAAAAAATAAAAAATATATACGAGGTGAAATATAGAGTGGTTGAAATGTGGAATATTTTGCCACAGGAAGTAGTTATGGCAAATTCTATATCTGTATTTAAAGGGTGCTTGCATGCTTTCCTTGCATTGAAGAACATCCATGGCTATAATCACTATGTAATTCCCAGTGCTATTGATCCAGGGTTTTTTTTCTGACCATCTGGATTCGGGAAGGAATTTTACCCTTTCAAGGTTAATTGGCCCGGGCCTTAAAAGGGTTTTGTCACCTTCCACTGGGATATGTGCGGTTGGAGGACTGGTTTTTTTTCTGTTGTTGGACTGATGTATTTTTTTCAACCAAACAAACTAAGTTAATATGAGGTGGTCATACCTAGGTTTTTTTCAGTGCCCCCATTAAACTCTGTGGCCCCTCATCCGTCTTCCTTTCCATCATGGAGCTTTACCCACCATTCTTTTCCAAAGGCTGCATGCTCTGTCCACTTTGCACCGCTCTTCATGCACGTTCCCCCACAGCTACGTGCAAGAGCCTCAGCTGGAAGCATCCTGGAAATGTGCGGTACAAATGTTTCTAAATCAGGCATGCCAGAATGCTCCCAGCCGTGACTGCTCTGCACAGCCATTCCGGTGCGAGATTGAAGGGAGGCCTGGAGAAGACTCTTGTGCTTTTGCTCTGACTGGGTTCAGTCAGAGCTTCCACTAGAGGACATAGCTGCAACAATGCCCTCTGTCCTATCATAGCAGCTAGGCAGGACCTTGTACCCAACAAAACACAACTGAGCACTCTTAAACAGATTAAAGCTATGAGCTCACCTGTTTAATCACATTCGGGGCAAAATCCAGAACCATTATAGACCCTGTACGAATATATACAGTATGCATGGGGTATAGCAGGACTTGGCTAACCAATCTAGTCAAGAACAGCTGTACATCTTGGGGAATGTACCAGTGACTGTTCTAATCTTCCACCGAAAGAGGACCAGAAAGTGAGCAAAGAAAAGAAAAAAATCCTTGCAGATTTATCGGTGGAACACCTGGCTGGTGACACAGCATATAAATCCAGAAACCAACCTATCTCATTGGGCAGCAAAGGTTATAAGCTGTGCTAAGGATCTAGGTAGGGGTGCTCATTCGGATTGCCCAGAATTCAAATTTCCGCATAATGCTTCTGAGTTCTGTGATTGGGCTAAAATTACCGAGCCGCATCCACAGAATTCCGATCTCTGTATTATGATCGGAAATGTGGATTTACGGTCGAAATACAGAAATCGGAATTCTGTGAATGCAGCTCGGTAATGTTAGCCCAGTCATAGAACTCGGAAGAATTAGACAAATCAGAGAAGGCAGAATTTTTCTGCAAAATTTTAATTTCAGACCAATCACAATCACACTGATTTTCCGTTTTCCTGTTTTGTTTTGTCTTTTTCTTTTTGGTTTTTTTTTCTTCTTTTTGCAATGTCTGATGCAAAAAACAACTAATAAAATACTCCTCGGAAGACAGAAAATCAGTAATTGGAATTTCCGTGGAATCGGAAAATGGGCATTTCTGACCATCCCTAATTCCAGGTAGATATAAGTTCACAAGATACTGTAGTATGAAGAGAAATTGGTCCCAGTGTTACTATGCTTTCTACTGTTTTCTGAGGTGACCTGGAAAAGGACTTAATCAGCAAGAGGAAGGACTGCCTTGATGGTCTGATAGGGACTTTATTGTGATCAATTCCTTATGGTACTGATGAGCGCTGTTAACTTTTTTTCACAGTTTTGTTATAAAGAAGAGGTATATGCCCTCTTTAGTTCAGCAAACCAGAAACTTATGCAAAAGAAGAATTTTGCAATTTCTGTACCTGATTGAGTACATTAGAGGTAGAGAAGTGCACAAGCCATTTCCTTTTAAAGATACATGAATTGTCCAAAATGATAACAAAATATACATTTCAGTTAAAAACCTTGGCCCCAATAGTTCTGACTATAGACTTAGATGTAATTAAATTGTTGAATTGATAATTCTTAAATCACACTACCTTTTTGAAGAACAAGAATATTCATTTACTGTACTAAATGTGTGTTTTACTGTGTGACCACTAGATGGTGTAATAGGATTGCTAATGAAATGAAATGTGAATTATTTATTTTTGGGTGTATGATGTTTGGCATAAATTCTGGCCACAAGATGGGGAAGTTGTAGAAGTAAGGAGAAATGTTTTACTCTGTAAAAACAGTGCTTTGTACTTATTTTTTAATTCTTTACTTAATCTATGAACAACCTCTAAATTTACTCGTACTCCGAGCTGTGACAAGGTCCTCCAGCACCCAAGGCTGAGACACCAAAGTGCGCCCTCATCCCTCCCCCCCAGCCGTCACATACTTATTGCTATTTGACTAAGAGATGCCCCAGAGCCCCCAACACCTTAATCTCTAGTTATCTGGCTTGCAGTCACCACCATCTATCCCCCCTTTTTTTTCTCTGCTTTAAACACAATAGGGGAATGATAGCTGAGTGGGTTGTGCACCCCCTCCTACACTGCACTCTGAGGCTGGAGCCTCTCTCGCCTCTGCCTCAGCCCAGCCCTGCTTCGTACTAGCTCAGTCTCAAGTGCTCAATATATTATTATTATTTATAAAACGCCAACATATTCCATGGCACTGTACAATGTAAGAAAACAAACAAGGGATACAAAATGATACAGACAATGATATACATCAAATATGAACACTGGTACAAAATACAGAATGGGTGATTACAATAGCAAATTTAACATGATGACTGAAATGTATAAAAGTCTAACAGAGTGCAAGCAATTAAGTTAAAAACATTCCACGACACAAAAGGGTGAGATCCCTGCCCTTCAGAGCTTACAATCTAAAGGAATGGGATGGAAACAAGAGGTGGGGGAAGAAACAAGAGGTGGGGGAAGCGAATATGCATAATTTAATATTTTTTGTATTGCAGAAAGTTCAGCAAACTCAGATGTATAATGCAAAACTTCAACCTCTTTTAATGCAAAAGGTTTCCATATAATACAATTTGTGTTTAACAAGGGCCAGCAACTCGCAGTAGATAGGCGCCAAAGACACCCATAGTCCATCAAATGCCTGCTGGCTACCTTGTATAAAAAGTCTGTGAGGGAATAGAGTCCAAAGTCCACACGCTAAAGAAGATGTGTCTCAAATCATGGCGACAGACACCAGCCTAATGCTGTTTTGGGTATTTGCCCATCTTCAAGCCGATAAATGTGCACTCCTTTTGCATTAAAAGAGCTTAAAGTTTTGTATTATACATCCAAATGTGCTGATCTTTCTGCAATACAGATAGTTGAGTGCCACCACGTGGTGGCTGGATCATTGCACCTCAACTACGACTAGGGGAGTGCGGCTGTGTATTTCTACTTTGCTGTAATTTAATATTTTTGGCAAGGGCCTTACGTATTACCCTGTACTAACATGGCATTTAGAGTACTTTGGGTTACAGGCAGAGAGGGGAAAGTTCTTTCTGTATGACTGGAGGAAGATGAAGCATACCGTAAGTCCCTTCACGCTAAGGGCTGAATGATGTACTGACAAAGCACTGGGCATATACTTGAGTCCATTTTTTGTGGATCCTGGATGTAAGGTTTTTTTTATTTATTATCTTCCTGTTCGTGTGCCCACTGGGAGGAATGCTGTAAAAACAGCGCTGAAAATGTGGGCGCAACTGACACGGAGCCAGTTGCGCCCACATTTTCGGCACTGTTTTTACAGCCCATTATGGCCATAGGCCATAATAGGAATTACGGATATATCGGCGCTCAGTGAGTAATTTGGGCGCCATCAAGAGATGGAGCACAAATTTTGATAAAACACTAATTTGGCCACCAACAATAGCTGGAAGACGAATTACATCTTTCCCCACTATTCACGGTGTCCTGGAGGGGGAATAGTAATTAACGCCGCCAGGACTACAGCAGGAGCAGGGTGAACCATTTTTTGGCTTTTAAGGATAAAAGGACAAAATAGTTAAAGAAAAAAAAAAGGTGGAGGTAGTGGTTGACTTACCTCCTACAAGTAGACACACCATCAGTTATTCACTGAAAAATATCTTTATTAAAATAGACAAGAGTAGTAACAGCAACACGTTTTACGGGCAACATTGTGAGTATTGTGTGCATTTGAATAGTTTAAGTAAATATTTATGTTTTCCTTGTAAGACGAGATAAAACATTCATGTTAACTTTCAAATCACGTTTTTTTAAGAGCCCCTAATTTAATTAGCAGACCTCTTATGTGTGCCTTATGGGAATCCCATAGTGGAGCCATGCTGACTTTGCCATTGTCATTAATGTCAAAAAAATAATGCAGTTTTTTCAATTTCCTTCTTATTTTCTATTGGGAGCAAGTGAGAAGTTGAGTCTCCCTGCTGGTCTATTAGGTGATGGACCTGATAGTTTCAGAGATAGTGATACCGGCCCTTGGTCTGACCACACTATAGGGTGAGTTTTCGAACCTTTAACATATTATAAAGTGAGTTTATCAACCAACCAATTTTTCAGGTGCGTGTACATGCCTGCCTAATTTTTCTGGCTACACTGCAGCTGCAACAACAAAACAAAAGGCATGTACATGTGCCCATTCCCCTTCGTGATCATTACCTTGCCGCGGTGAAGGGGCTTGCGTATCACAATGAAGCAATGACCGCCAGCTATATGAGTGTCTCGGGGGGTGGCACACCAAAGATAAGGTATTTTCTTCATTGTGGACAGACCAAAATTTGATCAGCTGGACAGTCACTGTTGTTCTATCATTGAGCTACAACAGCCCGGCGACCATATGGGCTTGAAAACCGCCACGGCCTGCACTCTGGCCATGGTGCGCACCAGTCCAGCACGGCCGTCACTACGCAAACAAGCTGTTTGCGGTGCGTTACACAGTGCGTTTGGTGTGTCAGTGTGAAGCAGTACTCTAATTACACTCCCTGATTGATGTATACACATGCAAGATGTTTTAAAGCACTTTAGGCCTGCAATTTAGCATTCAATGTGATTTCTGCCCTTAAAACGCTGCTTTGCGTCAAATCCAGATTTTTCCCCGGGACTTTTGGCGTCTATCCCACTCATCCATGCAAAAACTCAGATGTTAGACCCCTTTAAACATCTTTGCCATCATTTTTGTGGCCAGCATACATTTTTCTAGTTTTCAAAGTTCGCCTCCCCATTGAAGTCTATTGCGGTTCACGGAAGTTTGCTCGAACCAAACTTTTGGCGGAAGTTCGCGAACCTGGTTTGCGAACCGAAAATTGGAGGTTCGGGCCATCTCTACTGATTGGCTGCCATGTGCCTGCTGACTGTGATGTAAGGGGTCAAAGTGTTGCCCAATGATGATTTATGGAGGTGGGTCGAATATCAGACACTATCACTACACTATGGACTTGATTCACAAAGCGGTGATAACTCAGTTATCACGCCTAAAAGACTTTAGGCGTGATAAGCGGTGCAAAGCTGAGTTATCACCGATTTGTGCTGCTCTTCGCGCAAAGTTTTGCGCGCGTAGCGCACCGTGCTGCGCGCGCAAGGTCCCATAGGGCTCAATGGACGCTGCGCGCGAAGCACGGCACACTGCGCGCGCAGCGCGGTGCGCTACGCGTGCAAAACTGCGCGCGGGAGATCGCGCGAGTTTCTTCTTATCACTCCTAAACTGAGTTTAGGCGTGATAAAGGGCTTTTCACAGGCGTGCAAACACTTTGCACCGCTTTGTGAATCAAGCCCTATATGTGCAAAAATTTGGGCAACCTTGTTAATCGTCATGATTTTCCTGTCTAAATCGTTGGTTGTTAAGATAAAAAATGTCAGTTAAATATATCATATAGGAGACACACACACAGTGATATTTGAGAAGTGAAATGAAGTGTATTGGATTTACAGAAGGTGCACAATAATTGTTTAAATAAAATTAGGCAGGTGCATACATTTGGGCACTGTTGTCATTTTATTGATTCCAAAACCTTTAGAACTAATTATTGGAACTCAAATTGGCTTGGTAAGCTCAGTGACCCCTGACCTACATACATAGGTGAATCCAATTATGAGAGAGAGTATTTAAAGGGAACCTGAAGTGAGGAAAAATATTTAAAATAAACACATGATGTAACTGCAAATGATTATTACATACTAACCTGTCAGTTCCTCTCAGAGGCTCACCATTTTCTTCTTACAGTGATCCCTTCCAGTTCTGACAATATTTTGTCAGAGCTGAAATATACCAGTTGCTGTCAGTTATATATCAGCTGCTGACAGTTACAACAAGGTAATGTCCATGTTTCCCTGTGGCTCAAGTGGGTGATATTACAGTTTAACAGTGTGCTGACCAGGAAGCTGTTAGGGGATAATGGCCATTTTTAAAATGGAGGACGGAGAAATCCATTGATCACAGTGGACAAATGGGACGCAGGAGAGGAGAGAGATTGAATAGTAGACTACACAGGAGGTAAGTATGACCTGTGTATGGTTATCTTGACTTTTTATTTTCAGTTCAGGTTCTCTTTAAGGGGGTCAATTGTAAGTTTCCATCCTCTTTACATTTTCTCTGAAGAGTAGCATCATGGGGGTCTCAAAACAACTCTCAAATGACCTGAAGACAAAGATTGTTCAGCATCATGGTTTAGGGGAAGGATACAGAAAGCTCTCTCAGAGATTTCAGCTGTCTGTTTTCACAGTTAGTAACATATTCTCAGACAGACACTGAGAATATGCTGCAACAGTTCAAACATAATTTAGTGATTATAACACAGGCCCTGGAGCACTATTGTGTTTGTAGTGGGCACAATGCTGGGTGCCTGTGGGCTGTGGAGCGTCGCACACGCACACAAAAAACAAAACAGCAAAACGATGAAGTAGCCCTCAGAAGGGCTGTTTGGGGTGATTACAAAGCAATCAGCCAGCAAGGATCAAAATAAACAAGCCTAGCTAACGCTTTTCCTATGTTCAGCAAGCTCTGTCCCTTCCTCTCACTATTCCAGCTGAAGACAGACTGGAACATGGCAGACGCAGCAGTGTTTTTATAGGGGGCAGGGTCCGTGAGGGATTGCAGGCTGATTGGCTGCTATGTGCCAGCTGACTGTGATGTAAGGGGTCAAAGTTTAGCCCAATGATGATATATGGGGGCGGGGCGAATAGCAACATGGAGCATGAATACCTGATCTTCGCAGAATAGTGCTTGCCGGCAAACTATTCGGGCCATCTCTACTATTAAGTAGGAGACTTTTGGCAAGACTCTCTAACACTATATAGCGCACCCTAGTGGCTGCAGCTCTGGCGCTTTGAGTCTGCCAGGAGAAAAGCACAATATAAATGTGATTTTTCTTGTAGTTAAGATTTTAGGAAGGTTAGTTAACTGGCATTGGCATACATGTTGACTGGTTACTGATACCACAGATTATCAAGAGAAAACAGTCTTGAGTGTCTTTAGAAACTTCCTTTACAGTAATGGATAACTTTTGGTGAAAGGCAATAACCAGGCCTCTATTTTTCTTATGATAGTTATTGAAGATCACAGCTTTAAATCCTGGGAGCTTACAGTAATGTTGCATTGTGTCCAAAAGGTGTGTTTCCTGTAAAAGTATCCTTCTTTCCTGTAAATCTTTATTTTGCCTCTGTAATTCCTTGGTAAAGGACAGGGGTGTAGCTAGAAATCATGGGGCCCCATAGCAAAGTTTTTGTCGGGCCCACCCAAAAATACGGCTACTGCCCAGGCTTGGCCCAAGGCGCATTCATCCTCAATCAAGCTCCATTTGCCAAGAGCTCTCTGCACCTATGAAGTTGTAACTGTTCCAAACTGCACAGGAGCAGAATGCTTCTGGCTACAGGAGCATGATTGAGGAGGCGAGCACAACCGACAGTACGTGGGGTGACAGCAACATAGTGGTGCTGAACAGGAGGGCGCTAAGGGACCTGAAGGATTTAGGCCCCATTCACACTTGAGCGGTTTGCCGGTGATTTTGGCAAAACGCTCAAGCGCTAGCGCTTTTTACAGCGCAAGTGCAATAATACCCTATGGGCCTGTTCTGACTTGGGCGGTTTGCATTAATCGCCGGTGATTAACGCAAACAATCGCGTTTAATGCTATAGAAGCACTAATCGGGATCACGAAAAAATCTCCAAGTGTGAATGGCAATTTTTTTGCGTTAAACGCCAAAAATCGCCTGAGCAAAATGCTAGCAAAAGCGCTAGCGTTTTGTGTTTTCCAAGTGTGAATGGGCCCTAAAGGAGACTGGAAGAAGCTCCAGGTCAGTAGAGATGGCCAGGGAGATACATTTTCCAGCATTTCCTTACAAGTTTGCAAAGAAGAATAGTTAGGAGACAGTTTCAAGACAAGAGTCGCAATGAGGCAATTGTTGACCCTAAAGAGAAATATTGCATCGAGTTCTTCAATGTTTTGATGGATCAAGCAATTATGTCCACAATTGACAGGTTCATTCAGATGAAACATCACTATGATTTCTTTGGATTCCTTCTCGACTGGGGAAAACTACTAGCATAATGAATTGATGAAAAGCTATGCAGATCGAAGCATCATGTTTACTGACAGTTTTGATTCAGATGTTGACCCCAGAGATTTACATACCGAGCTGCAAATGTACTCGACCTTGGTGCCAAATAATGCATCAGCTTTGGAAGCATTGCAATTCATTTATGAAAACAAACTGAACCCTGCAATTCCAAATCTTGCAGTGGCTTTACGCATTGCATTGACAATCCCAGTTACAGTGGCCTCAGGAGAAAGAAGTTTTTCACAACTGAAGTTAATTAAAAATTACTTGAGGACATCAATGACTTAAGAGAGTCTGAATTATTTGGCCCTGTTAGCAACTGAGTGTGACGTTGCTAGATCTCTGGATTACAGATAGTTTATTAGGGAATTTGCAGCACAGAAGGCTTGCAAAGTTGACTTCCTCTCATATAGACGTACGCAAGTCGCAAGATGTTTTCCATGGTTTCAATTAGACTTGCTATGTATGCTGCTCCCTACGTATCCAGAAATGTGTATCTCCTATTTTAATTAAGATTGATAGCCTATCATCTTTGCATGTTTAATGTGTCTTCTGTCATAGTGAATGGGGGAGGGACAGGAGGGGGAGCAAATAGAGATATATTCTGTTGTGTTTATAAGACAGTTGGTCATTGTTTATGACTGTATTTTGTCCCTGATGTCTGTTTTGATGTTGTGCATTATACACATATAACACATAGCAAATAATAAAAAACAAAACATTTATAAAAGAAAAAGTAAAAAAATAAATAAAAAAAGTCGGGTATTGCTGCTACCTTCACGTGGTGCCTGGTGGAAACAGCGAAAGCTGGCAAAACGCAGTGGCAAATGTCTACAAAAGTTAAACACTTGTGTCATGAGCGCACAAGGCAGCTATGCAGTGTCTGCAATGGACGTGCCCATTTATTATACATAAGATACCAAACTGACATTGGCGGGTGAAGGGGCAACCAATTTTTTTCTCTGCCCAGAGCCACCATAAGCCTAGAGCTGCGCCTGCACACAGAGACATGCAGAGGATGGGGCACACAGAAAAACAAAGAGGGTGGGGCACAGAGAGACACATAAAGAATGGGAGATTCAGAGGATGGAGCACAGAGAGACACAAAGAGGATGGGCCACACAGAGGGAAACACACAGAGGATGGGGCACACAGAGACACAAAGAGGATGGGGCACTCAGAGACACAGGGGATGGGGCGCACAGAGGATGGGGCACACAGAGACATACACAGAAGATGGGGACACACACAGAGGATGGGGCACACAGAGACATACACAGAAGATGGGGACACACACAGAGGATGGGGCACACAGAGACATACACAGAGGATGGGGACACACACAGAGGATGGGGCGCACAGAGACACAGAGGATGGGGCACACAGAGACATACACAGAGGATGGGGACACACACAGAGGGTGGGGTACACATAGATACAGAAGATGGGGCATGTAGAAACATGGGAACAGAGAGACACACAGAAAAGGGCACACACAGACACACAGAGGGGGCACATAGAAAGACACACACCAAGAGATACAGAAGATGGGGCATAGAGACACACAGACAGAGGATAGGGCACACAAAGATACACAGAGGAATGGGCACACCGAAAGACAAACAGAGGATGGGGCACAGAGAGACACACATAGAGGATGGGGCATAGAAAAACACAGAGAATGTGGCACACAGAGAACTACAAGCCAGAGAGAGTATACTACCTCCTCCCCATCATTTGTCCAGACTCTCTGCCCCCTCACAGACATTGACAGTGCCTGGCCCATCGGAGGGAAAGAGGAGAAGAGCTGCTGAACTTTTCAATAACTTCTGCCTGTGTGTCACCCATACCATGGGGATACCCGGGCACCTCACCCCCCGCTCCATTGTAGATACGTTACTGAAAGTATGTAAACAAAGAAAGAAAAACTTGTGAAAAGACAAAAGGGGAAATTGAGAGCCCATAATAGTGTAGTATGTTATAATCTGACAAGGTAAGTCCACCGCTACCTCTCAATTTAAACTGTTTTTAGTGTATGTTATCCTTTTTGGCACCTCTGTTTACTATGATCTGCAAACAAATACATTTCAGATAATTGAGAATTAGGCTAATTATTATGAAAAAAATTGAATGGACTAAGCAAATCTTGTGTGAAAGCATCTTATTGGTCCATTTTCAAGCTACATAGATTTGCAGTAACATTTGTATAATTCTGCTTCAACGTGGGATTACTGGCATTATTTACATATTTCAATTCAAGTAGATAGTTGGCATTAAGACAAGAGTTGTGCTGTAAGTGGTCAGGGCGCAGGAATATGAAGACACAATAACGCCAAAAGATATTGGTGCAGGTAAAAGTAGTTTAACAGAAAAAAAACCCTAAATACGTCCATGGAGTATGGAAGCGAACATTCAAAAATGCTGTGGTAGTCTAAGGGTTAACACAGCAAAGAAATGAACAGCGCTACTTAAAAACAGATGAGTGCTTACCTGCAAAAAAGTGCACACCCCACTCATGGGATTCAAATACACAATGAGCACACACATGACCTGTCTACCACTTGGAGGATGTTAGTTTCACTAACAATTTGCAATTGTTAGGTACTTGTCCCTCCCACTGTCGTAGAAGTCTTTCCTCCATGGGAGGGGACCTAACACTAACTAAAACCTACCTGTGCATATGCATAGCCTGGGCGCGCTACCAGTAAAATTAAGAATTGCGCAGAAAAAGTGGGATCAGCGCATCACCAGGCCGCCCCTGAATGGCCTCAGCTCAGAGATGCGCTGAGCCCCCCCAGGAACTACGAACGCACCTTGAACCAAACAGAGGCTCTGCATATACACCAAAGAAACACTAACAAGTGGGAGCAGCTGACCAGAATTAAATCAAACACAGCAAAGAAATGAACAGCGCTACTTAAAAACAGATGAGTGCTTACCTGCAAAAAAGTGCACACCCCACTCATGGGATTCAAATACACAATGAGCACACACATGACCTGTCTACCACTTGGAGGATGTTAGTTTCACTAACAATTTGCAATTGTTAGGTACTTGTCCCTCCCACTGTCGTAGAAGTCTTTCCTCCATGGGAGGGGACCTAACACTAACTAAAACCTACCTGTGCATATGCATAGCCTGGGCGCGCTACCAGTAAAATTAAGAATTGCGCAGAAAAAGTGGGATCAGCGCATCACCAGGCCGCCCCTGAATGGCCTCAGCTCAGAGATGCGCTGAGCCCCCCCAGGAACTACGAACGCACCTTGAACCAAACAGAGGCTCTGCATATACACCAAAGAAACACTAACAAGTGGGAGCAGCTGACCAGAATTAAATCAAACACAGCAAAGAAATGAACAGCGCTACTTAAAAACAGATGAGTGCTTACCTGCAAAAAAGTGCACACCCCACTCATGGGATTCAAATACACAATGAGCACACACATGACCTGTCTACCACTTGGAGGATGTTAGTTTCACTAACAATTTGCAATTGTTAGGTACTTGTCCCTCCCACTGTCGTAGAAGTCTTTCCTCCATGGGAGGGGACCTAACACTAACTAAAACCTACCTGTGCATATGCATAGCCTGGGCGCGCTACCAGTAAAATTAAGAATTGCGCAGAAAAAGTGGGATCAGCGCATCACCAGGCCGCCCCTGAATGGCCTCAGCTCAGAGATGCGCTGAGCCCCCCCAGGAACTACGAACGCACCTTGAACCAAACAGAGGCTCTGCATATACACCAAAGAAACACTAACAAGTGGGAGCAGCTGACCAGAATTAAATCAAACACAGCAAAGAAATGAACAGCGCTACTTAAAAACAGATGAGTGCTTACCTGCAAAAAAGTGCACACCCCACTCATGGGATTCAAATACACAATGAGCACACACATGACCTGTCTACCACTTGGAGGATGTTAGTTTCACTAACAATTTGCAATTGTTAGGTACTTGTCCCTCCCACTGTCGTAGAAGTCTTTCCTCCATGGGAGGGGACCTAACACTAACTAAAACCTACCTGTGCATATGCATAGCCTGGGCGCGCTACCAGTAAAATTAAGAATTGCGCAGAAAAAGTGGGATCAGCGCATCACCAGGCCGCCCCTGAATGGCCTCAGCTCAGAGATGCGCTGAGCCCCCCCAGGAACTACGAACGCACCTTGAACCAAACAGAGGCTCTGCATATACACCAAAGAAACACTAACAAGTGGGAGCAGCTGACCAGAATTAAATCAAACACAGCAAAGAAATGAACAGCGCTACTTAAAAACAGATGAGTGCTTACCTGCAAAAAAGTGCACACCCCACTCATGGGATTCAAATACACAATGAGCACACACATGACCTGTCTACCACTTGGAGGATGTTAGTTTCACTAACAATTTGCAATTGTTAGGTACTTGTCCCTCCCACTGTCGTAGAAGTCTTTCCTCCATGGGAGGGGACCTAACACTAACTAAAACCTACCTGTGCATATGCATAGCCTGGGCGCGCTACCAGTAAAATTAAGAATTGCGCAGAAAAAGTGGGATCAGCGCATCACCAGGCCGCCCCTGAATGGCCTCAGCTCAGAGATGCGCTGAGCCCCCCCAGGAACTACGAACGCACCTTGAACCAAACAGAGGCTCTGCATATACACCAAAGAAACACTAACAAGTGGGAGCAGCTGACCAGAATTAAATCAAACACAGCAAAGAAATGAACAGCGCTACTTAAAAACAGATGAGTGCTTACCTGCAAAAAAGTGCACACCACACTCATGGGATTCAAATACACAATGAGCACACACATGACCTGTCTACCACTTGGAGGATGTTAGTTTCACTAACAATTTGCAATTGTTAGGTACTTGTCCCTCCCACTGTCGTAGAAGTCTTTCCTCCATGGGAGGGGACCTAACACTAACTAAAACCTACCTGTGCATATGCATAGCCTGGGCGCGCTACCAGTAAAATTAAGAATTGCGCAGAAAAAGTGGGATCAGCGCATCACCAGGCCGCCCCTGAATGGCCTCAGCTCAGAGATGCGCTGAGCCCCCCCAGGAACTACGAACGCACCTTGAACCAAACAGAGGCTCTGCATATACACCAAAGAAACACTAACAAGTGGGAGCAGCTGACCAGAATTAAATCAAACACAGCAAAGAAATGAACAGCGCTACTTAAAAACAGATGAGTGCTTACCTGCAAAAAAGTGCACACCCCACTCATGGGATTCAAATACACAATGAGCACACACATGACCTGATTACCACTTGGAGGATGTTAGTTTCACTAACAATTTGCAATTGTTAGGTACTTGTCCCTCCCACTGTCGTAGAAGTCTTTCCTCCATGGGAGGGGACCTAACACTAACTAAAACCTACCTGTGCATATGCATAGCCTGGGCGCGCTACCAGTAAAATTAAGAATTGCGCAGAAAAAGTGGGATCAGCGCATCACCAGGCCGCCCCTGAATGGCCTCAGCTCAGAGATGCGCTGAGCCCCCCCAGGAACTACGAACGCACCTTGAACCAAACAGAGGCTCTGCATATACACCAAAGAAACACTAACAAGTGGGAGCAGCTGACCAGAATTAAATCAAACACAGCAAAGAAATGAACAGCGCTACTTAAAAACAGATGAGTGCTTACCTGCAAAAAAGTGCACACCCCACTCATGGGATTCAAATACACAATGAGCACACACATGACCTGTCTACCACTTGGAGGATGTTAGTTTCACTAACAATTTGCAATTGTTAGGTACTTGTCCCTCCCACTGTCGTAGAAGTCTTTCCTCCATGGGAGGGGACCTAACACTAACTAAAACCTACCTGTGCATATGCATAGCCTGGGCGCGCTACCAGTAAAATTAAGAATTGCGCAGAAAAAGTGGGATCAGCGCATCACCAGGCCGCCCCTGAATGGCCTCAGCTCAGAGATGCGCTGAGCCCCCCCAGGAACTACGAACGCACCTTGAACCAAACAGAGGCTCTGCATATACACCAAAGAAACACTAACAAGTGGGAGCAGCTGACCAGAATTAAATCAAACACAGCAAAGAAATGAACAGCGCTACTTAAAAACAGATGAGTGCTTACCTGCAAAAAAGTGCACACCCCACTCATGGGATTCAAATACACAATGAGCACACACATGACCTGTCTACCACTTGGAGGATGTTAGTTTCACTAACAATTTGCAATTGTTAGGTACTTGTCCCTCCCACTGTCGTAGAAGTCTTTCCTCCATGGGAGGGGACCTAACACTAACTAAAACCTACCTGTGCATATGCATAGCCTGGGCGCGCTACCAGTAAAATTAAGAATTGCGCAGAAAAAGTGGGATCAGCGCATCACCAGGCCGCCCCTGAATGGCCTCAGCTCAGAGATGCGCTGAGCCCCCCCAGGAACTACGAACGCACCTTGAACCAAACAGAGGCTCTGCATATACACCAAAGAAACACTAACAAGTGGGAGCAGCTGACCAGAATTAAATCAAACACAGCAAAGAAATGAACAGCGCTACTTAAAAACAGATGAGTGCTTACCTGCAAAAAAGTGCACACCCCACTCATGGGATTCAAATACACAATGAGCACACACATGACCTGTCTACCACTTGGAGGATGTTAGTTTCACTAACAATTTGCAATTGTTAGGTACTTGTCCCTCCCACTGTCGTAGAAGTCTTTCCTCCATGGGAGGGGACCTAACACTAACTAAAACCTACCTGTGCATATGCATAGCCTGGGCGCGCTACCAGTAAAATTAAGAATTGCGCAGAAAAAGTGGGATCAGCGCATCACCAGGCCGCCCCTGAATGGCCTCAGCTCAGAGATGCGCTGAGCCCCCCCAGGAACTACGAACGCACCTTGAACCAAACAGAGGCTCTGCATATACACCAAAGAAACACTAACAAGTGGGAGCAGCTGACCAGAATTAAATCAAACACAGCAAAGAAATGAACAGCGCTACTTAAAAACAGATGAGTGCTTACCTGCAAAAAAGTGCACACCCCACTCATGGGATTCAAATACACAATGAGCACACACATGACCTGTCTACCACTTGGAGGATGTTAGTTTCACTAACAATTTGCAATTGTTAGGTACTTGTCCCTCCCACTGTCGTAGAAGTCTTTCCTCCATGGGAGGGGACCTAACACTAACTAAAACCTACCTGTGCATATGCATAGCCTGGGCGCGCTACCAGTAAAATTAAGAATTGCGCAGAAAAAGTGGGATCAGCGCATCACCAGGCCGCCCCTGAATGGCCTCAGCTCAGAGATGCGCTGAGCCCCCCCAGGAACTACGAACGCACCTTGAACCAAACAGAGGCTCTGCATATACACCAAAGAAACACTAACAAGTGGGAGCAGCTGACCAGAATTAAATCAAACACAGCAAAGAAATGAACAGCGCTACTTAAAAACAGATGAGTGCTTACCTGCAAAAAAGTGCACACCCCACTCATGGGATTCAAATACACAATGAGCACACACATGACCTGTCTACCACTTGGAGGATGTTAGTTTCACTAACAATTTGCAATTGTTAGGTACTTGTCCCTCCCACTGTCGTAGAAGTCTTTCCTCCATGGGAGGGGACCTAACACTAACTAAAACCTACCTGTGCATATGCATAGCCTGGGCGCGCTACCAGTAAAATTAAGAATTGCGCAGAAAAAGTGGGATCAGCGCATCACCAGGCCGCCCCTGAATGGCCTCAGCTCAGAGATGCGCTGAGCCCCCCCAGGAACTACGAACGCACCTTGAACCAAACAGAGGCTCTGCATATACACCAAAGAAACACTAACAAATGGGAGCAGCTGACCAGAATTAAATCAAACACAGCAAAGAAATGAACAGCGCTACTTAAAAACAGATGAGTGCTTACCTGCAAAAAAGTGCACACCCCACTCATGGGATTCAAATACACAATGAGCACACACATGACCTGTCTACCACTTGGAGGATGTTAGTTTCACTAACAATTTGCAATTGTTAGGTACTTGTCCCTCCCACTGTCGTAGAAGTCTTTCCTCCATGGGAGGGGCTCAGAGATGCGCTGAGCCCCCCCAGGAACTACGAACGCACCTTGAACCAAACAGAGGCTCTGCATATACACCAAAGAAACACTAACAAGTGGGAGCAGCTGACCAGAATTAAATCAAACACAGCAAAGAAATGAACAGCGCTACTTAAAAACAGATGAGTGCTTACCTGCAAAAAAGTGCACACCCCACTCATGGGATTCAAATACACAATGAGCACACACATGACCTGTCTACCACTTGGAGGATGTTAGTTTCACTAACAATTTGCAATTTGCAATCCATGGGAGGAAAGACTTCTACGACAGTGGGAGGGACAAGTACCTAACAATTGCAAATTGTTAGTGAAACTAACATCCTCCAAGTGGTAGACAGGTCATGTGTGTGCTCATTGTGTATTTGAATCCCATGAGTGGGGTGTGCACTTTTTTGCAGGTAAGCACTCATCTGTTTTTAAGTAGCGCTGTTCATTTCTTTGCTGTGTTTGATTTAATTCTGGTCAGCTGCTCCCACTTGTTAGTGTTTCTTTGGTGTATATGCAGAGCCTCTGTTTGGTTCAAGGTGCGTTCGTAGTTCCTGGGGGGGCTCAGCGCATCTCTGAGCTGAGGCCATTCAGGGGCGGCCTGGTGATGCGCTGATCCCACTTTTTCTGCGCAATTCTTAATTTTACTGGTAGCGCGCCCAGGCTATGCATATGCACAGGTAGGTTTTAGTTAGTGTTAGGTCCCCTCCCATGGAGGAAAGACTTCTACGACAGTGGGAGGGACAAGTACCTAACAATTGCAAATTGTTAGTGAAACTAACATCCTCCAAGTGGTAGACAGGTCATGTGTGTGCTCATTGTGTATTTGAATCCCATGAGTGGGGTGTGCACTTTTTTGCAGGTAAGCACTCATCTGTTTTTAAGTAGCGCTGTTCATTTCTTTGCTGTGTTTGATTTAATTCTGGTCAGCTGCTCCCACTTGTTAGTGTTTCTTTGGTGTATATGCAGAGCCTCTGTTTGGTTCAAGGTGCGTTCGTAGTTCCTGGGGGGGCTCAGCGCATCTCTGAGCTGAGGCCATTCAGGGGCGGCCTGGTGATGCGCTGATCCCACTTTTTCTGCGCAATTCTTAATTTTACTGGTAGCGCGCCCAGGCTATGCATATGCACAGGTAGGTTTTAGTTAGTGTTAGGTCCCCTCCCATGGAGGAAAGACTTCTACGACAGTGGGAGGGACAAGTACCTAACAATTGCAAATTGTTAGTGAAACTAACATCCTCCAAGTGGTAGACAGGTCATGTGTGTGCTCATTGTGTATTTGAATCCCATGAGTGGGGTGTGCACTTTTTTGCAGGTAAGCACTCATCTGTTTTTAAGTAGCGCTGTTCATTTCTTTGCTGTGTTTGATTTAATTCTGGTCAGCTGCTCCCACTTGTTAGTGTTTCTTTGGTGTATATGCAGAGCCTCTGTTTGGTTCAAGGTGCGTTCGTAGTTCCTGGGGGGGCTCAGCGCATCTCTGAGCTGAGGCCATTTAGGGGCGGCCTGGTGATGCGCTGATCCCACTTTTTCTGCGCAATTCTTAATTTTACTGGTAGCGCGCCCAGGCTATGCATATGCACAGGTAGGTTTTAGTTAGTGTTAGGTCCCCTCCCATGGAGGAAAGACTTCTACGACAGTGGGAGGGACAAGTACCTAACAATTGCAAATTGTTAGTGAAACTAACATCCTCCAAGTGGTAGACAGGTCATGTGTGTGCTCATTGTGTATTTGAATCCCATGAGTGGGGTGTGCACTTTTTTGCAGGTAAGCACTCATCTGTTTTTAAGTAGCGCTGTTCATTTCTTTGCTGTGTTTGATTTAATTCTGGTCAGCTGCTCCCACTTGTTAGTGTTTCTTTGGTGTATATGCAGAGCCTCTGTTTGGTTCAAGGTGCGTTCGTAGTTCCTGGGGGGGCTCAGCGCATCTCTGAGCTGAGGCCATTCAGGGGCGGCCTGGTGATGCGCTGATCCCACTTTTTCTGCGCAATTCTTAATTTTACTGGTAGCGCGCCCAGGCTATGCATATGCACAGGTAGGTTTTAGTTAGTGTTAGGTCCCCTCCCATGGAGGAAAGACTTCTACGACAGTGGGAGGGACAAGTACCTAACAATTGCAAATTGTTAGTGAAACTAACATCCTCCAAGTGGTAGACAGGTCATGTGTGTGCTCATTGTGTATTTGAATCCCATGAGTGGGGTGTGCACTTTTTTGCAGGTAAGCACTCATCTGTTTTTAAGTAGCGCTGTTCATTTCTTTGCTGTGTTTGATTTAATTCTGGTCAGCTGCTCCCACTTGTTAGTGTTTCTTTGGTGTATATGCAGAGCCTCTGTTTGGTTCAAGGTGCGTTCGTAGTTCCTGGGGGGGCTCAGCGCATCTCTGAGCTGAGGCCATTCAGGGGCGGCCTGGTGATGCGCTGATCCCACTTTTTCTGCGCAATTCTTAATTTTACTGGTAGCGCGCCCAGGCTATGCATATGCACAGATAGGTTTTAGTTAGTGTTAGGTCCCCTCCCATGGAGGAAAGACTTCTACGACAGTGGGAGGGACAAGTACCTAACAATTGCAAATTGTTAGTGAAACTAACATCCTCCAAGTGGTAGACAGGTCATGTGTGTGCTCATTGTGTATTTGAATCCCATGAGTGGGGTGTGCACTTTTTTGCAGGTAAGCACTCATCTGTTTTTAAGTAGCGCTGTTCATTTCTTTGCTGTGTTTGATTTAATTCTGGTCAGCTGCTCCCACTTGTTAGTGTTTCTTTGGTGTATATGCAGAGCCTCTGTTTGGTTCAAGGTGCGTTCGTAGTTCCTGGGGGGGCTCAGCGCATCTCTGAGCTGAGGCCATTCAGGGGCGGCCTGGTGATGCGCTGATCCCACTTTTTCTGCGCAATTCTTAATTTTACTGGTAGCGCGCCCAGGCTATGCATATGCACAGGTAGGTTTTAGTTAGTGTTAGGTCCCCTCCCATGGAGGAAAGACTTCTACGACAGTGGGAGGGACAAGTACCTAACAATTGCAAATTGTTAGTGAAACTAACATCCTCCAAGTGGTAGACAGGTCATGTGTGTGCTCATTGTGTATTTGAATCCCATGAGTGGGGTGTGCACTTTTTTGCAGGTAAGCACTCATCTGTTTTTAAGTAGCGCTGTTCATTTCTTTGCTGTGTTTGATTTAATTCTGGTCAGCTGCTCCCACTTGTTAGTGTTTCTTTGGTGTATATGCAGAGCCTCTGTTTGGTTCAAGGTGCGTTCGTAGTTCCTGGGGGGGCTCAGCGCATCTCTGAGCTGAGGCCATTCAGGGGCGGCCTGGTGATGCGCTGATCCCACTTTTTCTGCGCAATTCTTAATTTTACTGGTAGCGCGCCCAGGCTATGCATATGCACAGGTAGGTTTTAGTTAGTGTTAGGTCCCCTCCCATGGAGGAAAGACTTCTACGACAGTGGGAGGGACAAGTACCTAACAATTGCAAATTGTTAGTGAAACTAACATCCTCCAAGTGGTAGACAGGTCATGTGTGTGCTCATTGTGTATTTGAATCCCATGAGTGGGGTGTGCACTTTTTTGCAGGTAAGCACTCATCTGTTTTTAAGTAGCGCTGTTCATTTCTTTGCTGTGTTTGATTTAATTCTGGTCAGCTGCTCCCACTTGTTAGTGTTTCTTTGGTGTATATGCAGAGCCTCTGTTTGGTTCAAGGTGCGTTCGTAGTTCCTGGGGGGGCTCAGCGCATCTCTGAGCTGAGGCCATTCAGGGGCGGCCTGGTGATGCGCTGATCCCACTTTTTCTGCGCAATTCTTAATTTTACTGGTAGCGCGCCCAGGCTATGCATATGCACAGGTAGGTTTTAGTTAGTGTTAGGTCCCCTCCCATGGAGGAAAGACTTCTACGACAGTGGGAGGGACAAGTACCTAACAATTGCAAATTGTTAGTGAAACTAACATCCTCCAAGTGGTAGACAGGTCATGTGTGTGCTCATTGTGTATTTGAATCCCATGAGTGGGGTGTGCACTTTTTTGCAGGTAAGCACTCATCTGTTTTTAAGTAGCGCTGTTCATTTCTTTGCTGTGTTTGATTTAATTCTGGTCAGCTGCTCCCACTTGTTAGTGTTTCTTTGGTGTATATGCAGAGCCTCTGTTTGGTTCAAGGTGCGTTCGTAGTTCCTGGGGGGGCTCAGCGCATCTCTGAGCTGAGGCCATTCAGGGGCGGCCTGGTGATGCGCTGATCCCACTTTTTCTGCGCAATTCTTAATTTTACTGGTAGCGCGCCCAGGCTATGCATATGCACAGGTAGGTTTTAGTTAGTGTTAGGTCCCCTCCCATGGAGGAAAGACTTCTACGACAGTGGGAGGGACAAGTACCTAACAATTGCAAATTGTTAGTGAAACTAACATCCTCCAAGTGGTAGACAGGTCATGTGTGTGCTCATTGTGTATTTGAATCCCATGAGTGGGGTGTGCACTTTTTTGCAGGTAAGCACTCATCTGTTTTTAAGTAGCGCTGTTCATTTCTTTGCTGTGTTTGATTTAATTCTGGTCAGCTGCTCCCACTTGTTAGTGTTTCTTTGGTGTATATGCAGAGCCTCTGTTTGGTTCAAGGTGCGTTCGTAGTTCCTGGGGGGGCTCAGCGCATCTCTGAGCTGAGGCCATTCAGGGGCGGCCTGGTGATGCGCTGATCCCACTTTTTCTGCGCAATTCTTAATTTTACTGGTAGCGCGCCCAGGCTATGCATATGCACAGGTAGGTTTTAGTTAGTGTTAGGTCCCCTCCCATGGAGGAAAGACTTCTACGACAGTGGGAGGGACAAGTACCTAACAATTGCAAATTGTTAGTGAAACTAACATCCTCCAAGTGGTAGACAGGTCATGTGTGTGCTCATTGTGTATTTGAATCCCATGAGTGGGGTGTGCACTTTTTTGCAGGTAAGCACTCATCTGTTTTTAAGTAGCGCTGTTCATTTCTTTGCTGTGTTTGATTTAATTCTGGTCAGCTGCTCCCACTTGTTAGTGTTTCTTTGGTGTATATGCAGAGCCTCTGTTTGGTTCAAGGTGCGTTCGTAGTTCCTGGGGGGGCTCAGCGCATCTCTGAGCTGAGGCCATTCAGGGGCGGCCTGGTGATGCGCTGATCCCACTTTTTCTGCGCAAGTCTAAGGGTTAAGCCACAGTAGCATGCCAAGCAGGATGTGCATTGCAATGAATATACATGCCAGGTACCCACAAGGAGAGTGCATACGACTTAACAAAGTACTGTTTTAGGCTTTGTTCACATTATAAATCGCTATCGTGATTTTTGAAGATGTTTTTCCTGCGATTTGTGCTTAGAAAAGCGTTTTTATAAGCTTTTGCTCAGCGATAATTTTTTTCACTTACACAAACATCAGTCAGGAAGTGAATTCTTTAACCTGGAAATTAATAAATACAATGTATCCTATATAATAATATCCAAGTGTCTTTGCGTCCGTGTGTGTGTCCCTGTGTTTGTGTCCGTGTGTGTCCCTGCTCATAACGAACTGCGCATGTGCGCAGAGACACTGAGGGGGAGTGACGTGCGGCTTCAAGGGGCGGACGGGCCAACGGGCCGGCACACGCGCAGTGACATGCGGTGACAGACCTAGAGCCTGTTTTTAAATGGGCTTAGGTCAGCTAGTTTATTCATAAAAGCGCTTGGGAAATCACTATACAAAGCGCTTTGCAATTTTCCAAAAACTTCCATTGAGCCAAAGCACTCAGAAAATGGTACATGTAGCGCGTTTGCGATTTCAATAAATTCGAAACGCTTACATGTGAACACTGTTGTAGGAAATCATTACTCAGGTGCTTTTAGGGCGATTTGCTAAATAACCAGCGCAAAACAGGCTGTTTACATGTGGGTTTGATATGGCTGTGTAAAATTTTAAGCTATAGGCTTACTATACACCAGCGGTTCTGGATGCTTGCTTGGCTTACCAAGGGCGAAAAGGGATAATTTGCATATTTAGTAGTAGTGCATTGTGGGTAACCACAAATGTTCACTTATAGCTGAATTATTGCAGATTTCCTTCTGTTTTAAGAAGGCAAATACACCAAGCTTTGCTTTTTTTAGTAGGAGGGCTTTATGGTCCCTTTTATCCCCCTATACATTCCTAGTAGTTTGGGTCACCCTGAGCTGCTTGGTTACTCTGTTAAAAAAATCAGCAAACGCAGATAGTGTGGACAAGCCCTTACTGACCAGCACTGCATGTGTCTGTTGTAGACTCCAAACAGCAAAAAAAAACAAAAACACAAAACGATGTTACATGCTCATGTGCAGGCCCGGGTTTACATTAGAGGAGCCTATAGGCACAGATGTCCTGGCACCTTAGACTTCGCCCTCCATGAACCTACAAACCCCCACCGAATTGCACTGCAAGTGTGCTGACTATCCCAGCTGTCACTTCTCCCTAAAGCCTCATCTACACGATACGATTCTTTGTGTGAGTCGATGGGCTTTACTTCTTTTGCCCAGCATAGGTAGCTACAGATGTCCCTTAACATTAGGTAGCCAGATTAACCCTCAGTATTAAGTAGCTAGCGGTGCCCCCAACTGTAGGGAGATTTGGTCAGTGGAATGCAGAGAGCTAGGTAAGTAACCTCTCATTTACATTCTCATCAGGACCCTGCATAGGGAAGGAGGGAGAGAGGCACTCGGGGAAGGGGAGTGAGCCGCCTTTTCATCATCTGGCGTCTATAGGGACATGCCAACAGTGCCTTATGTTAAATCCAGCCCTGCTCATGAGCCATACTGAGGATGACACCCAAATAGGCAATTAGGTAAAACCTGAAACCACACTGTGGATAATCCTGGGTTGCCTCCAGCAGACCTGCAAAAAATAAAATAAAAAAAGGTCTACATTGTTTAGTGTTTTTTGCTGTTTGGAGTCTAAAGCAGTCAGATGCAGTGCTGGTCCCCAACAGTACTTTTTAGGACTTGTAGGCAGCCTCCATGTGGAACATGGACACCTCCATTACACTCGAGTAGGGACCAGAGTCTAACCAGGAGGCTTGGCCTGCCACTGTGGCTTAATGTGCATTTGTTTATGCGCAGACTTGCTGTTTTTTAAATGATTAATGGAGACAGGTGTTTTATTGCACAGGCCTCCAGGGAGCAACCCAGAACTTTACCCAGTGTGGTTAACATCTCTAGGTCTGTACAGAGTGCAAGAGGGCATCATTTGTGCATGGAGAAAACAAAACAGAAAACGTTTTCTCACTGACAGAATCGCACCAGATGTGACACCCCATGTTAATTCATGAGCTGGGTTACATTTAAGTGCAGTTTACTTTTTTGCATACTACGTGTGATTCCTATTGATGACATTGACTGTTGGCTGAGGTGCGTGAAAAATGCAGCTAACCCCATAGCCAGTACGACGTGATTATAAAGGGGCTGGTCGATTTCAGGCATCAATTGATTCTATCAAATCTATCGATCGATTGATTTATTGGCCGATTTCGATTTATTTGATCTATCTGACAGAATGGAAAATTTGGGTCGATCTCCTGCTGGCAGCAGATCCATGGCCCATAGAGTTGCATTGGATCTAAAGGTGCAATAATGCATTTAGATTTCCAATAGATTTCATTCTGAAATGTATTGGAAATCTGTTCCTAGTGTGTGGCACACATCAGATTGATTCCTGTCAGATTTGACTTGACAGGCATCTGACAGAAATCTATCTGATGGTCGAATCTGCTGCAAATCTATAAGTATATGGCCACTTTTAGTCTGTTGATTTTCATGAGCACAGTGCACATGGTAGCATGCATCTGTGCTCATTACTATGGCAACTCGTGGGGGAGGCACCAGGGTCTAATACCCTGCCATGTAATCTCCGATCCGCCTCACCCTTCCCTTACCAGCCCCCCCCCCCCCCCCCCCGACCCCTGCTGAGTTAAAAGTGTGTATGCAACATATAGCTCACCCTTACCGGTTCCTGCGGTGATCGACTTTCCCTCTCGCTACTGATGCTGGGCTCTTGTATCTTCATGTACCAGGTTTTGGCTTGATGACATCAAGCCAAGGCCCATAAATGAAAATGCTAGAACTTGGCATTATTGAGAGGGCGAGTGTATCGCAGAAGGAACTAGCAGGGGTGAGTTATAAGCTGCATACACACTTACAACTCGAGTGGGGCTGGCAGTGGGAGCCACCATCTAGCATCTGAGCAAGGGGGTTGGTGACCACCAGGGATTTAAAGGGAAAGTGGGGGGAGGGTTGGGTATACTACAAGACTGCAAGGGAGTTTTTAAAAGGGGAGGGGGTGTACCATTATACCACCAGGGAAAGTGGGGGAGCACCACTAGACTACCAGGGGAAGGGGGAGGTCCACTACACTACCAGGGAAAGCTACTGGGTTCGCTAGGAGTCCACTAGACTACCAGGGGAAAGCGGTGTGAAAGAGTGGGTCCATTAGATTACCAGAGGATGCCTTAAAGGGGAAGGCTGGACCTCTAGACCACCAGTAAAAGGGGGACCCACTAGACTACCGCTTAAAAATAAATTATAGCAAGGGGAACCATTAATCCCCAGGGAAAGCTTCACTAAGCTGTGTGGAAAGCTATAAATAAGATGGGGGGATCCCTAGATAACCAGGGCAAGTGTTAACCAAAAAAGGGGGCTATTATGATAGAAATACTTTTTTGCCAACTCATATAACCCCAGCCACTTTTAAAACCATACCCCCTGTATAATAGTTACATAGTTACATAGTTATTTTGGTTGAAAAAAGACATACGTCCATCGAGTTCAACCAGTACAAAGTACAACTCCAGCCTGTCCCCCACATACCCCTGTTGATCCAGAGGAAGGCGAAAAAACCCACACAAGGCATGGTCCAATTAGCCCCAAAAGGGAAAAATTCCTTCCTGACTCCAGATGGCAATCAGATAAAATCCCTGGATCAACATCATTAGGCATAACCTAGTAATTGTAGCCATGGATGTCTTTCAACGCAAGGAAAGCATCTAAGCCCCCTTTAAATGCAGGTATAGAGTTTGCCATAACGACTTCCTGTGGCAATGCATTCCACATCTTAATCACTCTTACTGTAAAGAACCCTTTCCTAAATAAATGGCTAAAATGTTTTTCCTCCATGCGCAGCTCATGTCCTCTAGTCCTTTGAGAAGGCCTAGGGACAAAAAGCTCATCCGCCAAGCTATTATATTACCCTCTGATGTATTTATACATGTTAATTAGATCTCTAATAAAGCAACTAAAACTCATCCCTTCTCCATATATATCTGCTTCTGGTGGAATCTCTTCTCATTGGCAGCTGGGGCTTGCTGTGCATCCTGGGAGCAAATGATTTGCTCAGCAGGCTCCCATTCTGTGGGTCCCACCAAAATTTTGGTGCTTTACTGCCCCCAGGTTTTGCCCGCACTCACTGGCGAGAAAGCATGGCAAATCACTGGGCTCTTCTTGTGGAAAAGTTTGGTAAGCAACAAAGGCCCTATTCATCAATTCGTCAATCTTCAATTGGTGAATCTGAATTTTATGGACACCTCTCATCTTATAACTCTCAATGGGGTTGTTTCCCTTTACCTATCTAATTAAATATATCTCCTTTCTAGTTGAGGTTAAAAATACTTAAGTAGAGATGGTTCATGAGATATGTTTCGTGAATGAACCCCTATATATTTAAAGCCATTTTTGTTATCTGCCCTGCCCTATTCCCCCCTCCCCCCCTTCCCCGGGAAACTGAAGTGGGAGGGATATGGAGGCTGCCATATTTATTTCCTTTTAAGCAATATCAGTTGCCTGGCTATCCTTCTAATAATCTGTCTCTAATACTTTTAGCGATAGATCCTGAACAAGCATGACTTTAAAGGACAACTGAAGTGAAAGGGGTATAGAGGCTACCATATTTACTGTACTTTTAGCCATAGATCCTGAATATGCATATGCAGATCAGGTGTTTCTAACATTACAGTCATTGACAAGATAAGCTGTGACGAACATTACGGAAAAGCCGTGCGCTAGCGCCATCGACTTTCGCATATTCGTGCACAGTTCCTGTCAGTCTTGGGTAAATGCACAACAGATGTCAATTTCTCTCTCTCTTACTGAGTACAGTAACCTTCCCCCCACATCCTGTTCAGGTCAGGAAAGAATTCACACTTGGCTAGCTTCCCTGGGGAGAAGCCATTTGGTTACATAGCTCAGCTTTCCCCAAAAGGAAAACCAGCTCACACTGGTTGAGATTCAAAATTTCCCTCCAAGCTCATAGTTCACACAATGGGAACATTTACTTTATTAATAATTCAAGATGGGTTTGGCACAGAAAGACAACAAGCACATTTCCTGATACCCAGAAATCAGTTCTATCACTCACATGATTTATAATTTTCTGGCTATCAGGAATCAATAGAGAGACCCCTTTATCCGGCATGCGTAGAGCCAATTCATTAGACTAGACGTGTATAGTCTCATTTAATACAGAGTCGCATGCTGCTTATGAATATGGTCTCGGATTTGCGTTGCACCCATCTGGGGCGGAATTACACAAATTATTAATAATTGGTACATTCCTTGCTCCAAGTCTGTGGGTGGTAACTTGCCTGCTAGGAGGTAACCCTGCCTCAAACACACCTACTTTCCAGGTAGTGACCGCCCCAAAACTCTGGTCAGTAAAAAGCGTTTGCAAGGAACTCCACCCAGTTCTTCAATTTACATCGACTAGGGAAGTCCAGACATGTGCTCACGGAAGAACCGGGCGCATGTTGTGTACAAAGGACTTTTAAGCTGAATGCCTACGTTTAAACTGGACTATTTTCTTCATGCTTCAAATGGACTGCTCAGCTAACGAAGTAAGAATTTTCTGATTTTATTCCTTTTATTTTTAAGCTCTGTGTTTTATATGTTAATGGGTGTATATAACTGTATGTAATGCATTTGTGTTATTAAACGTTTAAAAATCGTTTAGCGGTTATGACCTGTTGCTGAACATACACAATCGTACCTATTCTCCTGAACTCGCTACCCTGTGTTTAATAGAAGTATACATTTATAACCCGTATGCGAGAACCCGGCCCAGACATAACGATCTGACCCAGATTCTTGCATACTGCTAAGGGTTAATATAGCGTTCTCGAAGTCCTAGTAAAATTACAGTAGCGGGCTGTGTAACTCGCTTGGTGGCAGATCTTTGAATTGTATATGTGTGTGGAGTGATTCGGTTGGTATCAGAACGCTCCCTTCGCGAGTCAGTTCATCAAATTGCGAATGCGGGTTACCCTTCGTGATGAACAAATGACCGTGTAAGAGGATTTCTGACGCTGATCGATTTACCCCACCCGCAGACCGGCTCGCGGTCTGTGACATAAGCTGCTATCTGTCCCCCGGGACTTTCAAGGCTTTTGCAGAAGGAGGAGCAAGCTTTTGGAATAGATTTGGGGGGGGGGGGGGCTTCTGGGGGCTTTGAGGAAACATAGGTTTAGAAGATCTAACACCTTTCATGACTTTAAAAGACAACTGAAGGGAGAGGAACATGGAAGCTGCCATATTTATTTCCTTTTAAGCAATACCAGTTGCCTGGCTATCCTTCTGATTGCCTTGCAGTCCTGCTGCTCCTCTGCCTCTAATACTTTTAGCAATGGACCCTGAACAAGCATGCAGCAGATCAGTTGTTTTCTGACATTATTGTCAGACCTGACAAGATTAGCTGCATGCTTGTTTCTGGTGTGATTCAGACACTACTGCAGCCAAATACATTTTCAGGGCTGCCCTTGTATTGTTTATAAGAAAATAAATATGGCAGCCCCCATTTTCGTCTCACTTCAGCTGTCCTTTAAAATCATTTTTAAGAGGGATATATACAGTACTGATAAAGTTCTAGTTTCTTCTGTATGTAATCATTCTCTTACTTTAATTTTCAATTTATATATGGCTGAACTGCTATTTTATATTGTGAAAAAGTGATAAAACCAGTTCCTCTAATTAATCCATATTATCACTTTTAATGACTTACATCTATAAACCATAAGCAAAAGACTCCTGCTATAATTCAAGTAACATATTTTAATTTCTTAGATTTAATTATTACTCTTCAGTGTCACATCCTAACGTTTTAACTGTTTGGATACTAATTGCCCATTCCATCAATGTTTTCCATTTTTTTGGCTCCCTCTGCAATTCTCACAAGTATTTTTCCTTTAGAACCCTTTAAATCTGGCCTTGTTTTGCTGCTTGTTCCTCATCCCCCGCTCTATCTCATCCTTCACACCATCTGTCACTTGTTAGCACAGAGAACGACTTCTGTAATAGGCATATTCTGCCTATGCCATTCTATGCCAAATTCTTACATCCTTCTCTAATTTGTTCTCAACTTCTTCCCTGTTTTCTGCTAGTGGCCTTTGTTAAATACCATTGTCCCTGTCTAGCCAGTATGTGCTGAAGTCGTTTCATGTGGTAAAAATCCATCCCGATGATACAGAAGAGTGTCATATTTTACATTGAAATGATGATCCTAATCAAAATCACATCTATTAGTAGCTTGTTGCACAATGACAGCTATGAAGAACATTCAGAAAATAAGAGATAAATGATACGTTTACTGTCTCTCTTCAGTAATTCAATAACAGGTATCTGTTTCTGTTTTTGATGCGTTTTATTTTAAAATTAACTGTAACATTAACTACCGTATATACTCGCATATAAGCCGACCCGCATATAAGCCGACCCCCCAACTTTTACCTTAAAAACCAAGGAAAAATGATTGACCCCTATATAAGCCAGGGGTAGGAAATGCTGGCTGCCTTATTCCCCTAGTGTGTCCCAGTATAGCTAGTAAAGTGCCCAGTATGGGTAGGTAGTGCCCCAGTATAGCTAGTATAGTGCCCAGTATAGCTAGTATAGTGCTCAGTATAGCTAGTAAAGTGCCCCAGTTTAGCTAGTATAGTGCTCAGTATAGCTAGTATAGTGCTCAGTATAGCTAGTATAGTGCCCCAGTTTAGCTAGTATAGTGCTCAGTATAGCTAGTATAGTGCTCAGTATAGCTAGATAGTGCTCAATATAGCTAGTATAGTGCTCAGTATAGCTAGTAAAGTGCCCCAGTTTAGCTAGTATAGTGCTCAGTATACCTAGTATAGTGCTCAGTATAGCTAGTATAGTGCCCCAGTTTAGCTAGTATAGTGCTCAGTATAGCTAGTATAGTGCTCAGTATAGCTAGTAAAGTGCCCCAGTTTAGCTAGTATAGTGCTCAGTATAGCTAGTATAGTGCTCAGTATAGCTAGTATAGTGCCCCAGTTTAGCTAGTATAGTGCTCAGTATAGCTAGTATAGTGCCCCAGTTTAGCTAGTATAGTGCTCAGTATAGCTAGTATAGTGCCCCAGTTTAGCTAGTATAGTGCTCAGTATAGCTAGTAAAGTGCCCCAGTTTAGCTAGTATAGTGCTCAGTATAGCGCTCAGTATAGCTAGTAAAGTGCCCAGTGTAGGTAGTATAGTCGCCCCCACCCCCACCGCCGCTGCTATTACCTGCCCGCATCTTCTATTCCCCTCTCCGTGCTTGTAAACATTCACAGCAGCACGCCCGGCGCTGCTACTGTGACGAGCGGCGAGCCAGGAAAGAGCGGATCCGATAGTAACAGGAAGCCGCGCTCTTTCCTGCCTCCTGCCTCGTCACAGTAGCAGCGCCGGGCGCGCTGCTGTGACTGTTTACAAGCACGGAGAGGGGAATAGAAGATGCGGGCAGGTAATAGCAACGGTGGCGGCCGTGGGGGGAGCAGGGGACCCGCGGACCAGCAGAGGGGGGACCCGCGGACCACCATGACTCGCATACAAGCCGACCCCCCAACTTTTGGCCCCCTTTTTGGGGGTCAAAAATTCGGCTTGTATGCAAGTATATACGGTATTCACAATTCTCCATCTAAACAACAACAACAGAATGAATATGTGCCTCATGAATTTTTCTCCTTATTGTTAAAGTGAAAAATAAGTAATGGTGAGGTAATTTATGAGCTATGTTTTATAAACCAGGCCCTATAGAAGTGACAGTCATTTTTTTTCATTTTGTAGAATACTCATTTTCAGGGTCCTTGACACGTGGCATAAGAGCCCTGCTGCAGCTCATGGTACCACACTATCGCCTGTATTTTGTTCCCTGCGGCAGACTGCGCCAACAGGGAAATCTGCAATCCCCCTGCTCAGTGATGTACTTATGGGCGAACAGGAAATACATCACCTCAGTTCCCTCAATCTGCGGATGAGCACCACACCACTAACACAACAATCTATAAAAACTGTTGGCAATGCCATTGACGCCCATGGAGTCATGTGCTGCTTGGTATCAAGTTCATTGTTTGCAAACGCGTTGCAGCTTCTGCGTCAGCCAACCCATCTCCTTTACATTGCTTCACACCGCGGTCTGTGGCCTGTCTCATAGAGATTATTGGCCATTGTGATGGGGGAGCGGCGGGGGGGGGGGGGGGGGGAGGGTTGGGGGGGGAGTACCGCAAGGCTACCCGAAAATATTAGTGTGAAAGGGACCTAAGGCATTTGAAAGAGAACAAGCTGTATTTGCTCAGTCTCAAACCACAGCCTATGTGCAACCTCTATGATGGCTGGAGAATGGAGATTAAGTATTTGACCTCCTAAAGAAGGCTGATTTTTAGCTATAGGCAGGATGGAGGAATTTCACAAGAGAATGCCATTTCTGTGTACTTCACAGGTACATGGTAGATGTTGCCTAGCACCAGGCTGAGCATCTCCAGCACCATGACCTGCCTGACACTATCAGTAGGGATAAGAGGGCAGATTCCACAGAATTAATTCTGCACCTGAATCTCTTTATCCACCATGTTGGAATTCACCTGGATATTTCTTCAATTCCTTCATGTGGTGTACTCCATATGGAATTATATGTAGGACCTCTGTAACTATAGTACTTGAGGTTAAAAAAGACGGAGCCTGCAATGACAGGCTCGGTCTGCCTGAGGACATATGTGTGGGGAAGTGGGGTAGCATGGTTAAATACGTATCTGTCCTGAAATCTGTGGGGCAAAGGTGACACTTCACTCCCCTCCCTGGCAGTGCGGTGGCAGCCATGTTTCCAAAGACTGACGAAGGTCTTCGTAAAACTCGGCTGCCAATCAGGCCGCGACCCCACACCACACTAGGGAATACTTGCTGCAGATAATCAGTTGCTTGAGTTACTTGCACAAGTAATATTTTCAGACTAAGCCATAGACCCTTTATTAAGAATTTGTCTGATTAACCACTACCTGATCCTCCTAAGATGATCCCTGATGATCCCTGTTTCGCCCTGAGGAAGCTGAATATCTCATGTGTCTTTAAAAGATGATAAATCAAGCAGCTAATTGGCAATTTATAAGTGCCTTCCCGAATGGACAGTTTAAAGTGTACCAGAGATGACATGTGACATGCTGAGATAGACATGTGTATATACAGTGGCAAGCATACAGACACTTATGCTTTTCTCCTTTTCTTTTTTTCCCTGCCTGAAAGAGTTTATAATTAGCTATAGAAGTGACAGTTTTTCTCCAGTGAGGACTCAGTCTGCTCACTGATAACAAATTACAGCTATAAAACACGTTACTAAGCAGATACCTGGGCTTTTTTACTGTGAGAGGAAAAAATAAAAAGGAAAATAGTTCATGTATTTTCACTCTGGGACTCTTGAGACACTGCAGTTGAGCAGAGACTATGAAACATTAAAGAAGAGGTAAATAAATCAGCGCTTGTCAGACTTGTCGAGGGAGGATTCCGGGACACTTCAGGGGAGCCAACACTGCACTGCCTGCGGTTACAGGGGAGGGGGAAGCCTCATTGGGACCCTGAGGCTTCCCCCTTCCGAGATGAGTATCCCCCAGGGGAACTTTTTTCTTTGTTACAGGTTCTCTTTAAATCTGCTTTGTAAATGTTTATACATAAAATAAAACCTTGAGATATCTAAAAGAGTCGTTTTTTAAAGTAGAAGGACAGGTCCAATTGGTTATCTCATTAGTGTATTTTCAACTCTGGTTCACTTTAAGCCTCACAGGGTGTCATTCCTATGGCTGATTGTCATTAACAGACCGCCTGGAAATCTGTACTTCTGTTCTACTTGGACGAAGCTTACAGTTTACCCTAATTGTTTTCCTTTTTCTCTTCTCTTTTCTTGTCTTCCTCTTTCCTTTCCCCCTTTCTATGTCCCCCTCTTCTCAAGATCTTTTATGTGGTATTGGATGCTATCATACTGTATACTCAACTGAATTATAAAATTTGTGGCGCACTAGTCCCAGCTTTGACTCACATATCTGAAGATGCTGGGTTAATGATCCCTTGGCGCCTGGGGTTCTCAACTTACCAATAGGGATGGTCCTGCTTAGGAGAACTCATGGAGAAGCATGTGATCAGTTTGATCAGCTGATAGATTTGTAAGGTTCTGATTTGCTGGTCCTGATCATGTGCTAAACCAGGAAGTCATCACAGCAAATCAGGACCTTACAAACTTATCAGCTGATCAAACTGATCACATGCTTCTCCATGAGTTCTCCTAAGCAGGGCCATCCCTACTTACCAACTGTTTAAAAGGACAAAGATTTTGGGACTGCCATTGGCTCACATGTGGGCAGCCATGTGAATTTCCTTTCAAATATGTCACACAATAATAGAAGATTGGAGATTTATTTACACCAATCATTTAAATGCATCCACATTGTATATCTTGTCTGTATGGTATTAGATGCAAGCAATACTGATTAGCCGCTGATCAATGGATGCTATGTGAGCCATGCTAACACAAGTTGCCTTCTTACTGTGTTTGTTTATTGTTATTAAATTTTTTTGTTGAAAATAAAGTATCTTAAAAAAAAAAGTATTTTAAAGAGCAATTTCTTAAAAAAAGACAAAAAGTCACAGCTTATTAGCTTATGAAGTAGTTAACCCCTTGATCTCTGCTTGTCATAAATTGCTTTCAATCTCTTCTGCTTCATGATCTGCCTCTTTTCCCTCTTCTTCTGCAGCTGCAATCCCGCTTCTTCAGCAAACAGCCACAGTAAGTCCATTCATACATATACCTAGAGATTCTGTTACCCTTAAAAAGAGAAATTTGCTGTGAGCTCCGCACTGCAGCCTAAATAGTCACCGCCATACCGTTTTTTGCGGGGTGCCTCCTGCACTCCACAAAGTTTGCTGGATATATGAGCAGTGGTGCCCGAAGGTACCCAAATTTGATTCGAGTACATTCAAATTCGGTTCCGGGTTACAGTAAGAGTGATTAAGATGTGGAATTCATTGCCACAGGAAGTCGTTATGGCAAACTCTATAACTGCATTTAAAGGGGGCTTAGATGCTTTCCTTGCGTTGAAAGACATCCATGGCTACAATTACTAGGTAATGCCTAATGATGTTGATCCAGGGATTTTATCTGATTGCCATCTGGAGTCGGGAAGGAATTTTTCCCTTTAGGGGCTAATTGGACCATGCCTTGTAAGCAGGGGCGCCTCTAGCCTTCTTGTCACTCCAGGCAAGAAATCCTGTGGCGCCCCCCCCCCCCCCCATAAAAATAAAACAAAAATCATATACATTATAGAACACTTCACACATGATATAAGCCATCAGAGAAGGATAACTATGAAACGGGGCCCTGGGCAAGATAACACTTTGCCCTCCACTGATGGTCACCTGGCTCATTTAGTAAGATTTGGTGGGGGCTAGCAACCACCAGGCCCCTAAACTCTCTCTAGACCCTAGGCAGCTGCCTAAGTTTACCTTGTGGATGATCAGCATTGTATGCCATACAGCACATGCTGCCAGTATGCACCACAAATAAATACAACACCCACACTACAAGTTCCAATGTCAGTCACATTGCAAGATTGGATTATCAAGCAAGACATTCTTCCTTTCAGAATAATTTTTCACAAACATTATGAGATATGCAGATATGTTACCACCTGTTGGGGTAGGACTGGAGTGGGTATATCATGACATTGAAGGGCTGATATGGTAAGGTGGTTTAAGGCACAGTGTACACCGAGCGGTTTTAGCAGCGATCCGCCAACCACATCTGTCTGTGAAAACGCTTGGCTAATGTATTTCAATGGGATGATGCACACAAGCGGTTTGAGGTTTTTAGCAAACCACAAACGTGCCTCCTGCTGCACATTTGCTGTTTGCAGAAGCGATTCTGCCTCAATGTAAAGTATAGGAAAAATGCTAACCGCTCTGAAAAAACGCTAGATCAGAGCAGTTTTCCAGGCGTTTTTGCTACAGAAGCTGTTCAGTAACAGCTTTTACTGTAACAAGATTTGTAATCTGCTTCACATAAACGCTCAGCATGTTTAGAATATGTCTCTAAACATGCCTAGAATCGCTCTGAAATCTGCTCCAAAAACCGCTATCGTTTTGAGGATCTGCTAGCGGTTTTGGTGTGCACTGGGCCTAATGGTTTGATTCATAATCCATTCTGGAGATAAGCACAGTGTGTTTGTAGTGTAAGTGATACAAGAGAAGAGAAGTAAAATGGAGGGAGGAAGGGTAGTAGAGAGTCAGAATTGATGACATGGATGAGCAGATATCTATGAGTAGAATAGAGGCTCAGTGGGTAGCACTACTGCATTTTAGTGCTGAGTCCTAGGCTTGAACATTGGACAGGGCAAAATCTGCATGGAGTTTCTGTCTTCAGACACTTCAGACATTTCCTGCATCCTAAAAAACATACTAATAAATCAACTGGTTTACCCCCCAAAAAATATTAGACTATAACTGTGGTAGGGATTAGATTGTGAGCTCCTCTGAGGACAGTCAGTGACATGACTCTGTAAAGTGCTGCAGGAGATGTCAGTGCTATATAAATACATAATAATAATATGGTAGGACATTATTCTATAACTACGGTAGGGTTAGATTGTGAGCTACTCTGAGGACAGTCAGTGACATGACTATGTACTCTGTAATGTGCTGCAGGAGATGTCAATGCTATATAAATACACAATAATAATATGGTAGGACATTAGACTATGACTATGGTTGGATTAGATTGTGAGCTACTCTGAGGACAGTCATCGACATGACTATGTACTCTGTAAAGTGCTGCAGAATGTCAGTGCTATATGAATACATAATAATAATATGGTAGGACATTACAGTTTGACTATAGTAGGGATTAAATTGTAAGCTCCAGTGAGCAGTCAGTGACATGACTATGTACTCTGTAAAGTGCTGAAGATGTCAGTGCTACATAAATACACAATAATAGTTCCAAATGCTACTGGCTCCTCTGAAGAGTGCTCAGACTAGTGTACTTAGTTGTGCACATTGTTCCCCAAGTAGCAGTTGTTTGGTCAGAGAGACAGTGGGAGAGGGAGCATGAGCAGAGGGTGAGGGCGAGCAAAGTTAAGCTTCACACTCACCACAGTGACTGCAACAACACAGGAAGATGGATCCAGCGAGGTGTCCTCATTCATCTTCCTGCCAGCGGGTATGCGAGATGTCACGTGACATTACAGGACGGGCGCGAACGAGAAGTCAAGCGACCGCAGTACTTTATGGGGTGTCGTCAAGGATCTTAAAGATCTGGTCCTCAGTGACGGTCACTTTTCACCACACAACGCTAAGGGATGTCACGACATCGTGTAAATGACTACTTGTCGCTCAAAAAAAAAAAAAATGAATGGACATCGGGAAAATCATTGGAAAAATCGTGAGGTGGGTACATAGCATTAGAGAGAGGGCAAACAGACAGCATTAATGGAAATACATTATTATGCCATCTTCAATTATAAGTAGTGATGGATGTAATTACACACATTGCTTACATGTCCATTATCATTGTTTGAGCTTTAGATGCTGCCCTCCTATTCACTCTCTCACAATGAAAGACAAAACCTGCAACCCCCACTGTGTCCATTACACACTTCAAACACTGTCCTTGGGAACTCAGGGTCCAGGGAGAAGTGCAGGCTGTGTGTCCCAGTCAGAGGGAGAGAGCATCAGATGATCCTACTGCTCCATAGCTAGTCATGGCTGGAGAGCGTCCTGACATCTAGACATGCAGGACATTCTAGCAGAGCACACAGGCTGTCTGCAGAGTTTACTGTTTGTTTGTTTGTCTTGCTCGCTCTGCAGACTCAGTAACATTTGGGGGTAGGGCGCTGTCACCTCTGTACACTGAATAGTGAGGGACAGTCTCCAATCTTTCTATGAATCCTTATTAGATGCATTCCTAAAAACACTTGTGAGAGTAGAACAGAGTAACCAAGCAGCTCAGGGTGACCCAAACTACTAGGAATGTATACTGGGATAAAAGGAATCAAAAAGCCCTCCTATTAAAAAAGCAAAGCTAGGTGTAATTGCCGTCTTAAAACAGAGAGTAGAAAACTTTCTCCACATACCCTTAAACGGCAGTCAGTCACTCAGGCTCAGAAAGGTGGGGGCAGAGAACAGTTATAAACCAGACACCTTCTTCTTAGGGAGTATCTATAAATCTGAACTCTGAATGATTCTTTATCCCTGACTTAGCAGAATGCTATTTGTGAAAAGAGCAGAGTATCCAAGCAGCGCAGGGTGACCCAAGCTACTAGGAATGTATAGGGAGATAAAAGTTACCAAAATGCCCTCTTACTAAAAAAGCAAAGCTTGGTGTAATTTGCCTTCTTAAAACAGAAGGAAATCTATTTCTCTCCAGTCCCTTACAACGGTCTTGCAGGACAGGAATTTTTATTTCCCCTTGGACTGACAGTAATTTATTGCGCCTTCCCCATCAAAGCCGCTCCAAGCCGCTGCCTGGGTGGTCAGTAGGTTAAGGCGCCCCTGCTTGTAAGGGTTTTTTCGCCTTCCTCTGGATCAACAGGGATATGTGAGGGAGCAGGCTGGTGTTGTACTTTATACTGGTTGAACTCGATGGACGTATGTCTTTTTTCAACCAAAATAACTATGTAACTATGTGAAATTCGGGTTCGGCCGTGATCACGACCACTAAAATTCGATTCGAATTCGAGACGTGATCGGTAATTGAATTTGGGTATTACCACGAATTCGTGATCACGAATTTAGATGGCCTTAAAGCAATTTTTTTTTAAACGGGAATCACAATTAAAGCGGAATATAACCCTGCATTTCAACTTTGCTCTAAAACATTATTTACAGCATATTATATGCAAAAAGCATTTTTTTTTTACTAGACCATTATTGGTAGGGTTAAACACAGAGGTTTTAAGTTCCGTGCAGACATTCAGATGGTTACATTCTATTTAGTTAGTGTGTAACTGTTTATCAATAGATACATCTCTTTGGCTGTCCTCCAAGCTCCTTCTCAGTGAGAGAGATGAGTCATAATAAACACATATTTGTAAACAAAAAGTATCTAACTCAAGTTCGGATTCGGTTGCAGAAATCTCTAGGGACTTTAAAGCCCTGTGTAACCCTTCCAATGCTGGTCTAGTAAAAAAAAAAATGCTGGTTGCATATAATATACTGTAAATAATGTTTTAGAGCAAAGTTGAAATGCAGGGTTATATTCCGCTTTAAATAGGTGTAATTTAAACAAAAAATGATGGAAAACTTTTTTTCGGCATTTCTTGTTTATTCTTCTTCACCGTCTTCACCTTCTTTTTTCTTCTCTCCATCTTTTTGTTCGCTGTCTTCTTTTTCTGTTTTACCATCTTCTTTCTCATCACCATCATCTTCTTCTTCACTGGCACCTGGTTCTTCTTCTTCTTCTTCTGGGTCATCCTCACTTGGTTTTTCTTCTTCTCCTTCTCCTTCTTCTTCATCACCATCTTTTTTTTTTTTTGTGTTCATATTCTTCCTCTTGTACCCAACTTAATGTTTTTTCCCTTACAGAACTCAACTGTTGTAAAATGTGTTCAGCATAGCTAAATTTGTAGCGTAATAATAGCTAGTGGTGCATGGCAGCAGCACATAATTCTGCGGACCCTGGCGGCGGGAACACAGACAGCAGGAGGTTAAATGTGGCAGCAGGAGGAGGAGTGACGTGTGGCAGCAGGCAATGTAACGGGCCATGGTACCTGGCGTTGGTACCACGGCTGTAATAATAAACACCATACAGCAGGAGGTTCCGGACAGCAGTCGTGAAGCCCACATTGTGTCCAATACACAAGTGGGACAGCACAGTTTTCAACCCAGACACCTCAGATTAATTTTTTTTTTTTACAAAAAAATGTAGCTATTGTAGTGGCGTAATAGCTAGTGGCGCATGTCAGCAGCGCATAATTCTGTGGACCCTGGTGGTGGGAACACAGACAGCAGGAAGTTAAATACAGCAACAGCAGGAGGAGGAGGAGTGACGTGTGGCAGCAGGCAGTGTAACAGGCCATGGTCCCTAGCGTTGGTACCATGGCTGTAATAAACACAATACAGCAGGAGGGCCCGGACAGCAGTCATGAAGCCCACATTGTGTCCAATACACAACTGGGACAGCACAGTTTTCAACCCAGACACCTCAGAATAATTTTTAATTTACAAAAAAATGTAGCTATTGTAGTGGCGTAATAGCTAGTGGTGCATGGCAGCAGCGCATAATTCTGTGGACCCTGGCAGTGGGAACACAGACAGCAGGAGGTTAAATACAGCAACAGCATGAGGAGGAGGAGGAGTGACCTGTGGCAGCAGGCAGTGTAACGGGCCATGGTCCCTAGCGTTGGTACCACAGCTATAATAAACACCATACAGCAGGAGGTTCCAGACAGCAGTCGTGAAGCCCACATTGTTTCCAATACACAACTGGGACAGTACAGTTTTCAACCCAGACACCTCAGAATAATTTTTAATTTACAAAAAAAAGTAGCTATTTGTAGTGGCATAATAGCTAGTGGCGCATGGCAGCACATAATTCTGTGGACCCTGGTGGTGGGAACACAGACAGCAGGAGGTTAAATACAGCAACAGCAGGAGGAGGAGGAGGAGTGACGTGTGGCAGCAGGCAGTGTAACGGGCCATAGTCCCTAGCGTTGGTACCACGGCTGTAATAAACACCATACAGCAGGAGGTTTCGGACAGCAGTCGTGAAGCCCACATTGTTTCCAATACACAACTGGGACAGCACAGTTTTCAACCCAGACACCTCAGATTATTTATTTTTTTTACAAAAAAATTTAGCTATTGTAGTGGCGTAATAGCTAGTGGCGCATGGCAGCAGCACATAATTCTGTGGACCCTGGCGGTGGGAACACAGACAGCAGGAGGTTAAATACAGCAACAGCAGGAGGAGGAGGAGGAGTGACCTGTGGCAGCAGGCAGTGTAACAGGCCATGGCCCCTAGCGTTGGTACCACGGCTGTAATAAACACCATACAGCAGGAGGGCCCGGACAGCAGTCGTGAAGCCCACATTGTGTCCAATACACAACTGGGACAGCACAGTTTTCAACCTAGACACCTCAGAATAATGTTTAATTTACAAAAATATGTAGCTATTGTAGTGGCGTAACAGCTAGTGGTGCATGGCAGAAGCACATAATTCTGTGGACCCTGGCGGTGGGAACACAGACAGCAGGAGATTAAATACAGCAACAGCATGAGGAGGAGGAGGAGTGACCTGTGGCAGCAGGCAGTGTAACGGGCCATGGTCCCTAGCGTTGGTACCACGGCTGTAATAAACACCATATAGCAGGAGGTTCCAGACAGCAGTCGTGAAGCCCACATTGTGTCCAATACACAAGTGGGACAGTACAGTTTTCAACCCAGACACCTCAGAATAATTTTTAATTTACAAAAATATGTAGCTATTGTAGTGGCGTAACAGCTAGTGGTGCATGGCAGAAGCACATAATTCTGTGGACCCTGGCGGTGGGAACACAGACAGCAGGAGATTAAATACAGCAACAGCATGAGGAGGAGGAGGAGTGACCTGTGGCAGCAGGCAGTGTAACGGGCCATAGTCCCTAGCGTTGGTACCACGGCTGTAATAAACACCATACAGCAGGAGGTTTCGGACAGCAGTCGTGAAGCCCACATTGTTTCCAATACACAACTGGGACAGCACAGTTTTCAACCCAGACACCTCAGATTATTTATTTTTTTTACAAAAAAATGTAGCTATTGTAGTGGCATAATAGCTAGTGGCGCATGGCAGCACATAATTCTGTGGACCCTGGTGGTGGGAACACAGACAGCAGGAGGTTAAATACAGCAATAGCAGGAGGAGGAGGAGGAGTGACGTGTGGCAGCAGGCAGTGTAACGGGCCATAGTCCCTAGCGTTGGTACCACGGCTGTAATAAACACCATACAGCAGGAGGTTTCGGACAGCAGTCGTGAAGCCCACATTGTTTCCAATACACAACTGGGACAGCACAGTTTTCAACCCAGACACCTCAGATTATTTATTTTTTTTACAAAAAAATGTAGCTATTGTAGTGGCGTAATAGCTAGTGGCGCATGGCAGCAGCACATAATTCTGTGGACCCTGGCGGTGGGAACACAGACAGCAGGAGGTTAAATACAGCAACAGCAGGAGGAGGAGGAGGAGTGACGTGTGGCAGCAGGCAGTGTAACAGGCCATGGCCCCTAGCGTTGGTACCACGGCTGTAATAAACACCATACAGCAGGAGGGCCCGGACAGCAGTCGTGAAGCCCACATTGTGTCCAATACACAACTGGGACAGCACAGTTTTCAACACTGGCGGTGGGAACACAGACAGCAGGAGATTAAATACAGCAACAGCATGAGGAGGAGGAGGAGTGACCTGTGGCAGCAGGCAGTGTAACGGGCCATGGTCCCTAGCGTTGGTACCACGGCTGTAATAAACACCATATAGCAGGAGGTTCCAGACAGCAGTCGTGAAGCCCACATTGTGTCCAATACACAAGTGGGACAGTACAGTTTTCAACCCAGACACCTCAGAATAATTTTTAATTTACAAAAAAAGTAGCTATTTGTAGTGGCGTAATAGCTAGTGGCGCATGGCAGCAGCACATAATTCTGTGGACCCTGGTGGTGGGAACACAGACAGCAGGAGGTTAAATACAGCAACAGCAGGAGGAGGAGGAGTGACGTGTGGCAGCAGGCAGTGTAACGGGCCATAGTCCCTAGCGTTGGTACCACGGCTGTAATAAACACCAGACACCTCAGAATAATTTTTAATTTACAAAAAAAGTAGCTATTTGTAGTGGCGTAATAGCTAGTGGCGCATGGCAGCAGCACATAATTCTGTGGACCCTGGTGGTGGGAACACAGACAGCAGGAGGTTAAATACAGCAACAGCAGGAGGAGGAGGAGTGACGTGTGGCAGCAGGCAGTGTAACGGGCCATAGTCCCTAGCGTTGGTACCACGGCTGTAATAAACACCATACAGCAGGAGGTTCCGGACAGCAGTCGTGAAGCCCACATTGTGTCCAATACACAAGTGGGACAGCACAGTTTTTAACCTAGACACCTCAGAATATTTTCTTTTTTTTTACACAAGAACAGAAATAGTAGCTATTTTGAGGGTGTGTTAAATAGCTAGTGGCAGCAGCGCATAACGGAGTGGACCCTGGTGGTGGTGGTGGGAACACAGACAGGAGGTTTAATGCACCAGCAGAAGGACATACATGGCGGCAGGCAGCCTAGGCCATGGCACCTAGCGGTGGTACCACAGCACCTAAAGAAAAACCAGGCCAAATTTGCAGGGGACTGAAGGTTGATGTTGTTAAAAAATAATTGCCAGGCACCTCATGTCCTCCTGTCGCCAACAACAAGTGCCTGGAACGTGCCTTCAATCCAGGCCTGGTTAATCTTGAGGAATGTGAGTCTGTCCACGGACTCTGTGGACAGACGAGAGCGCTTCTCCATGACTACGCCACCGGCCACACTGAAGCACTTCTCTGATAGCACGCTGGAAGGGCGGCAAGACAGGACTTCCAGGGCGTACTGCGCCAGCTCACTCCACACCTGCAAGCGCTCGACCCAGTACTCCAAGGGGTCCACAGGCTTCTCGCCACCGGTGTCAAGCCTGCTGAAGGACCCCATGTAGTTGTCCACCATCCGGGTCAGGCGCTGCCTGTGATGTTGAGAGGAGGATGCTGCTGCACGCACCTCCTCTCTCGGCTGCTCTACCGTCAGGTAGAGTGCCTTTGTCAAGGACAGCAGGTCTCCTGGGTGCCTGATGCTGCTGCTGCTGGCTGCAGGCACTGGCTTCTGTGCTGGCTGGATAGGGACAGAGGAGGTGGAAGTCTGGGGGAAGGCTTCCTCCAATCGCCGAACAAGGATCTCCTGCAACTCCCTTGTTCGCTGCTCACGGTCTCCAGCAGGTAGGAACATCGAGTTGCCACATCGATCACTAGCCGGTATTGTGGCAGGCCCTCGCGCTGCTGAATGTTGGCCAGGTTTGCTGCGGCAGATCCTCCATCCCCTGGTAGGTGCGCAGGAACTTCTGCACCACCAGGTTCAGGACATGGGTCAAGCAGGGGACGTGGGTCAAGTGTCCCCGTTGATGGCAGCCAGCAGGTTTGATGCATTATCGGACACCACCAATCCGACTCTGAGGCCTCTGGGGGTCAGCCACATCTTCTCCTGCTCCCTCAGGTAGCGGAGCACATTAGCTGCCGTCAAACTGTTCTTCCCCAGGCTTCTCATCTCCAGCAGTGGCGGGCCTTTACGCTGCTGTTGATCCGGGGTCGCTTGGCACCGGGAGCTGCTGCTTCTCCCCTGACCCTGCGTGGTGGCACCACATAGTGGTGCCGTTGCTGCTGCTGATGCGCCCGAGGATGGACCTGCTGCTTCCTCGCTGGCGCATTCCACCAGGCTGACCCAGTGAGCCGTGAAGGACAGGTAGCGGTCTGTCCCAAACAGGCTGCTCCAGGAGTCCATGGTTGTGTGGATCTGCTCACTCACAGCGTGATCGAGCGAGCGGCCCAAGTTTGCCATAGCAAAGCGGTGCAGTGCTGGGATCGCCGTGCGGGAGAAGTAGTGGCGGCTGGGAATTTGCCACTCCGGGATCCCATACCGCAGGAGCAGCCCCATTTCTAGGGGCGTGCGAGGCGTGCCGTCGCCCTGAGCGCTGAGGAATAGGGGGCGCTGTGATGGAGGGTGGAGCCACGGATTTTGCTGCCGAGCTTGCCAAAGATGTATAGTGTGCTGTGCTGCTGTGGCGAGAGATGCGGAGAGAGACAGTAAGCCTGCCCCCTCTCGTCAGCTTCCTGTATCAATGCAGTGAAGCAGTGTTACTTCTGCCTTCTGGTTCCCAAGTTTGTTCCTAGGTTTCTGGCTCTCGGTTACAGCCCCTTCTTCCTTTTCCAGACTTGCCTAAGGTAGCTTGTGCATTTTCTCTTTTGTTCCGTGCTCCTCTCCTGTGTGAGCCGGATTGTGTGCTGCGTGTAGGCTGAGCTGCACGCAGGGTATGACGAGTCTCTGCCTCTTCTAGCTTCTGTAATGTGAAAGCAGACAGTGCTTCTGGCTGATGGGGGGCTGTAAAGTGTTGCGTCCTGCTGTGTTTATATTCTGCTGCTCCTGGTGATTGAAGTCTGTAAGGTGAAGTTTTATTACTCTGGGTGCCGAAATTCAACCTTTTGTCATTGTGCTCTGTGTATTGTAGCAGTCCATGTAAATGTCAATACTGCTCTATCAAGTCATAGCTGCACTATGTATATACTGTATATTACAAGTAGCAAGAGCTAGCCTGGTCTGACTGTTGTGAGCTTTCACCTACTAAATTGCTTCTTGACTCCCTGGTTTGTGCTGTGTTTAGTGCTCTAGGCTTCTATATATATATATATATATATATATATATATATATATATATATATATATATATTTTTTTTTTTTTTTTAAGAGACTTCCCACAGCCTCCTCAACTGCATAGATCCTGCCTGGAACCCTCTGAACATATTTGACAAAAGCTTGTAGAATAGGTCCTCGCAGTTGCACTCCCATCTATGTAGAAGCAAAGCCCACTGCGCAGATGCAGGTTCGACCTGCCCAGTAGCACAAAGTCACTTGTGCATCGAGAAAAAAAGTCATGCACAAATGGCTTCATGCTACTGTGCAGGTGCGGGCTGGACTTACACAATGTGGCCTTGCTTGCATGGGACCAGAAGCAGTGATGCTCTCAAATTCAAATTCGGATGAAATTCGAATAGGGTTATTCGAATTTCATCCTGTTAATTACTGCAGCTGTGCGGGTGGCCCGGGGGGAGAGGGGGTTAATCTTACCCATCAGCCGTCTTCTTATTCCGCTCTTCGGTGCCTTCCACGCTGCGTTCCATTCCGGCGTCACGTGACTATACACTTCCTCCTTCAACAAGGAAGGAGGAAGTGTATGTAATCACGTGACGCCGGATTGGAATGCAGGGTGGGAGGCGCCGAGGGACAGAGCAAGAAGACGGCTGATGGGTAAGATTAACCCCCCCTTGGCCACCCACACAGCTGCAGTAATTAGCAGGATGAAATTCGAATAACCCTATTCGAATTTCATTCGAATTTAAGAGCATCCCTAATCAGAAGTGTAGCCACAAGAACATATTCAACAAGCTTTTGTCAAATACAGTATGCTTTTCCTCACAGGTACGTTTTAAAATAAAAATACGGTCATGGTTGTCCATGTTTTAAAGAAAAAAATGCATTGTCCACTTCTCTTGCCAACCATTCCCTCCTTAGGGCTGTTAATGTGTATTCTGTGTCACCCTTAGAGATCTTTGCTTGATCCTTAGGATGACACTGCAGGGAACGATCACTGACTGTACTTCAAAACAATCCAGCCCACTCCCCACCTACACCTATGTTTACCAGGGAGGGGACAGAGTGTTTTGTTGGCCAGGGGGCAGTGGGTGATAGTGGGCCTTGGGCGGTAACAAGTACAAATCTGGCCCTGATCTAACCTACACTGGGGTGCCTACCTATCTAACTTATACTGGAGGGCACCTACCTATCTAACATATATATTGTGGGCACCTATCTATCTAACCTATAGTGGGGGCACCTATCTATCTAATCTACACTGGGGGGGCACCTACCTATATAACTTATACTGGGGGGCGTCTACCTATATAACCTATACTGGGGGCACCTACCTATCTAACATATACTGCAGGCACTTACCTATACTGGGGGTGCCTACCTATCTATCCTATACTGGTGGTGGCATCTACCTACCTAATACTGTGGGCACCTATCGAACATATAATGCGGGCACCTACCTATGTAACCTATACTGGAGGCTCCTACCTAACCTATACTGCGGGCACCTACCTATCTAACCTATAGCTAGGGCAGCTATACTGGCTACCTACACCGAAGGCACTTACCTGGCAAACATACACAGCCTATACTGGGGCAATTATACTGGCTACCTATTCTGCGGGCACCTATACCCGGCTCCACGGGGGCGGGGGGGCGCAATTTTTACACCCTCACCCTGGGTGCAATTTAGCCTAGAAACTGCTCTGTGCAGGACCATTTACATGTCACTCCCCTCCTGCACAAAGGAGTATGGCAGGAGCTGGGAGCACATGGCCCAGGCAAGCAACCCATTCAGCACCCACATGCGCCTGTTGGTGGCAGGCAGAACCTTGGTCACACCGGGAAAGGACTCGCTGAGCAGGGTCTGGCGGCGTTTGCCTGCACGGGAGGATGAGGAGGCCACTGTGGAGGGAGCAGATGAGGCCACTGAGGACTGGCTGCCCAGGGGGGAGCAGTGACTTTCTGTGCTCCTGCTGCTTATGCTGGATGAGCAGGAGGGTGGGATGCTGCTGCTGCTGCTGAAGTCTGTGCAGTGGCTAGCTGGCTCTGACCGCTGCCTGCGCCACTGTCCTTCAGCTTCAGAAAGTCACTGTAGTCCTCAAAATGTTTGGTCTCCAAGTGGGTCTGCAGGCACGAAGTACCCAACTTGTTGAGATTGCGACCTCTGCTCAGGCGGCACCTCAACTGTGGCAAATGGCATGGGTCTTGTCGTCTTTGCACACAGTGAAGTACCGCCAGACTGGGGATTTCAACTTGCCCTTCCCGCTTGAGGGCTGAGGAGCTTTTTTGGCTTTGGAGGGCTGTTTTTTTTGGGAGGAGCTTTAGTGCAGGTGGTGGTGGTAGCGGCTGAAGCAGCAGGCTGTGGCTCCTGCTTTTCACACCCTGTGCTGGCCGCCATGCTGTTGCCACGCCTATGTGCCTCCAACCCTAATGTATACCTACACGTGCTATCACTAAAAAGAATGGTGATTTATATCCTTTCTCTCAGCACTTGGTCCTACCCAAACAAACATACTTCTTTAAACTGCTTTTAAGCCTTTTACTGTTTTTGGCGCCTCTGTTCAAATGTTTATCACAACATACTTCTTATGACAATGTCATTATACGCTGCCACCTGCTCTATGAGGATAGTTATGTATGAAATCTTCATCTATGTTCTACTCATTCATGTGCTAGACTCTTCTGGAGAAATTTACCTACACCCATCCTTCTATTCAGATGTATGAACTAGTTCAACACACATGTACCCTTCTTCAATGTCTCATTATGTTGCAGGTCGCTTTATGATGTTGGTCATGCATTGTGCCTACACCCCTGCACCATCCATATTAAGTGGAATCGCTCATTTGTTTATTTTCCATATCTTGGAGAGCCACCTGTTGTTTCCATAGGTTGACACACCTACTCGGGTACCACTGAGAACCACCAGACCACTTCATGATGTTGGTCCACGTCTATGACTCTATGAACCTCTCCCTCTGGATATCCCTCATGAAGACTTCATTGTGTATACTTGCTATATGTTTATCTATTTGATTGCACTACTGTAAGGATTCCTCCTGTGGCGTGTTCTGTCCATTGCGGTGGAGCCACAAATGGACAGTTCTGGCTTGTCAACCTGCATTCGGTTGTGCATACGCTATGAGTCACATTGTCATTTGCAATTGCTCTGTAGTTCTGGGCAGCTCAGAATGCTGTCATCATTCCACCAAGGGCTTACTACAGCTGAGCTGCAGCCAGATAGCCCTGCATGCATGTTGTTACATAGTACTGCATGTATTTGTTATTCTAGTCTTTCAGCTAGCAAATGGTAATTAAGCCAGCTCAGGATTGAAAGATTACCATTCAGCTGTGTGGAGATTTGCATGCTTGCATCCATTGGCTGATGCCAGCATAAAAGTCTGCCTTTCCTTTTAGACATCGCCCGTCATAGTTTCAGCTCAGTCTAAGCTGTTACTGGGTCCTTTGATATTGTTAAATATATTTCTAATCTTGTTACTTTCTAGTTCAGTTAACTTGTGGAGCTACGATTATATATTTCCCATGGAGACATATATACGTACTCCTTCTATGGCAGAGAATTTGTACTGTTTGTATTGCCTAGTTAGTTCACTGTATTCTGATCGAAATAGCAGCGCCAGCAGAGTCCACTTGTAACCTCCACAGGACCTTTAAAGATAAGCAGAGTACACGAGGGGAGCCCTCATAGCAAGTAACGCTTTTTCACAACACCCTTGTGCTCAAAAGGTAATGTTGAAGTGATCAAGGCTGTCACCAATAGAACAGGAGGACCACGCCCCCCCCCCCCCCCCCCCGTTTTCCCCTACTCACCAGATCACTGCTTGGCATATAGCATATCAATTCCCATAAGACGGCTTATAAAAAGTACAAGAGAGACGGCCTTGCATAGTGTAAATCAGTTTTATAGAGCGCCCATGGCTCCTCCTAAAATCTACGTACATAAAAACTTCTTGTTAAAAAGCACATCATAGTTACACATCCAAGTGCAGCTCCGGTCGCCTCCTGCGCATCCCCGGCTGATGTCCTGTATACAGCGTGCGTGCGTCTCCCAAGCTCCGCCCTACGCATCTCGTCACAGATTGTGACTCATCAGGGGCTGGAGTACGCACGCGCCCTACCGCATTAAGTATGCGTAACCAATCCCTCCCCCCCGCCTCCCAGCCAACCAGCCCGAGCATTGACTAGAGGCCGGGATGACACAAGAGGCGGACGGCTCACATAATCTCGCATCCCTCCCAACCCATTTATCTTCCCACGTATCCATAAAAATGTATACATTGTCCTGCCGTCTATTACATATCCACTATTCTGCCCTCTACTGCGTACCAGCACATCAATTAATAATAGTATTAAAAACACAAGAATGAAAAGTAAATGTATCACCCGCAGTGACACCTGACTTATGCCTAATACATTGCGAATCATATTTTTTAGTGCTCCTCATCTGCCAATATATCTATAAAGGCGCATAAAGTCATAATCAGTAAAATATACCCATTAACAGACCAGTAATTGTCCATGTGGGCTCTTTCTAAAACTTTTGCAACCTTCCCATCCATATTTCAGATCTATCCCTCCCAGTTAAACATATACATGGATGATCACATATTAAAGGGGAACTCTAATCCAGGCAATCCATACACTAATCATTAGACAGAAAACAATTGATGTCAACTTCTATATTTAGACCTTGTGGGGTCAATGCATGTAAATTATAGATCCATTTAGTTTCCATCTTACATAGCTCATGAAGCCTGTTGCAACCCCTCCAGTGTGCATTTAGTTTATCTATACCACAGATTTGCATATCACTCGGATTGCAGGCATGTTGTTTCTTAAAATGAGCAGATACGCTATGGTTTTCGTGTCCATTTTTAGCTTTATATACATGCTCTCCTGTTCTTTCCTTCAATTCACGTGTGGTGCGGCCTACATATTGGTATCCAAATTTGCACCAGAGCAAATATACCACATACTTAGATGAGCAGGTGATAAATAATTTTATCTTGTACTGTTGTTTTGTTACAAAGGACTCAAATTCATATTTTACTATCCACATTAAGTTTACTCTGCTTATCTTTAAAGGTCCTGTGGAGGTTATAAGTGGACTCTGCTGGCGCTGCTATTTTGATTGGAATATTCTGGGAACATTTTCTCCTGTATAGTGTGCTGCCTGGAGTAGTGGTGTTTACGGGACATTGAGCGCAGTATCTTTTGATAAGTATTGTTAGTTCACTGTATTACTCCAGTCCAGATTTAGCTAGTCTCCTTGCTGATGTTATATATTGGTTTATCGCCAATACATATTCTAGTCAGCGTTTGTTATTTTTCTTGTATTCGTGCTACAGTAATATATCAGTGCCGCTGATATATACGTACTCGAACTGTTATCCTGTGATCAGCTAGTCAGTTTTTAGCACGTGTCGGTAGGTTGTGCTTAGCGTGATCACCCGTGCTTAGCTAGCATAGTCCTTGCGAGGTAGCCATTGCTGCAGTTGCTATTGGCTACCTCACTCCTGTCTGTCTTGTATCTATCTAAATGTTTGCTATTGCAAGAGCAGCGCAGCATTGCACTGCGCTGCCATTGCGTCTTATCAGAAGCCCAGAGCTGCAGATCCTCTGGGCAGCCTATGTAGCCTCTTCTATTATCCAGCTCTTAGCCTTGTTCTGCTGGGTGGTCAGAAAATATGGCCCCCCAGCATTACAACTACTCACTAGACCTACACAAACTGGCCATTGGATCTTGTAAATAATATGTTTGGTCCTGTTTTATCTCGCTTATGATTCCTATCCTATGATACAGTGGGATGCGAAAGTTTGGGCAGCCTTGTTAATCGTCAGGATTTTCTTGTATAAATCGTTGGTTGTTACCATAAAAAATGTCAGTTAAATATATCATATAGGAGACACACACAGTGATATTTGAGAAGTGAAATGAAGTTTATTGGATTTACAGAAAGTGTGCAATAATTGTTTAAACAAAATTAGGCAGGGGCATAAATTTGTGGCATCACAAAAAATAAATGAAATCAATATTTAGTAGATCCTTCTTTTGCAGAAATTACAGCCTCTAAACGCTTCCTGTAGGTTCCAATGAGAGTCTGGATTCTGTTTGAAGGTATTTTGGACCATTCCTCTTTACAAAACATCTCTAGTTCATTCACGTTTGATGCCTCATGAGCATGGACAGCTCTCTTTAACTCGACACAGATTTTCAATTATATTCAGGTCTGGGGACTGAGATCGCCATTCCAGAACTTTGTACTTGTTCCTCTTCATGAATGCCTTAGTGGATTTTGAGCAGTGTTTAGGGTCGTTGTCTTGTTGAAAGATCCAGCCCTGGCGCAGCTTCGCAACGCCAGCATCTTTATGGGCTGCGGAGACGTGTCAGCTGACCCGGGGGTCGGCTGACGTCAGCCCGCCTTCTGATTGGCTGGGCCTTCTGGGCGGCTCGGTGAATTGCTGTTCATATTTAAGGATGTGCGGATCATTTGCTCTTTGTCTGTTGTTGCTGAAACTTCGCACTGAAAACTCTCAGACCTTAGTCAGATCCGTGTGTGCTTGATCCGGCAGGACCCCGGGGATTCACACTTAGCACAGGAAATTATATTATATTGTTATTGATTATTACTGTGTATGACCTTTTGCCTGTTCTTCTGACTATTCTTTGCTCTACGATTCTGTACCTCTGCCAATCTGATCTGTTGCCGACTTCTGCCTGAATACTTACCTTGTTCTTGTCTCACGATTCTGTACTTCTGCCAATCTGATCTGTTGCCGACTATTGCCTGATTACTGACTTTGAGTTTGCCTCTCGACTTTGTACCTTTACTGACCAATCTGTGAACGACATTGCCTGTACGACCACGCTCTCAGTTAGTGATAGCCCCTGTCACTAAGGGCTATCACTTATACGTATTCCGGAATACTACTGTGCACCCAATCACGTGTGATCACACTTCAATAAAGTACTGACTATTGTGCTGATAGAGCTCGTTCTGTTTATCAGATACATCACTGATCATTACACTGTCCCTGCCTACCCGGCATGGTTTTATATTCTAATGTTTATACATTTTGTGTTCATGATCTGCTGGCTATTGGATGTGAGGTCTTGTTGGACCTCACTACCTTCATCTGTTGTAGTGTAGTCTGTCAGCTCACTTTATTAATGGGCAGTTCCCAGACATTGTTTTCTTCCGTTGGGAGACCAATATCTAAGCAACCCTTTTTGTTCTACTGGTTGTCATGCTGCAGTCCCGTCAGATCCTCCTTATGTCTCCAGGTGGCTAAGTGTACCTTATATTCAAAACCCTCTGCATGTTAGCATTTATTTGATATTGTCATGATAGCAGCTAGTTATGATGTTAAAGAGACTCCGTAACAAAAATTGCCTCCTGTTTTTTTATCATCCTACAAGTTCCAAAAGCTATTCCAATGTGTTCTGGCTTACTGCAGCACTTTCTGCTAACACAGTCTCTGTAATAAATCAATGTATCTTTCCCCTGTCAGACTTGTCGGCCTGTGTCTGGAAGGCAGCCAAGTTCTTCAGTGTTGTGGTTCTGCTATGAATTCCCCCTTTCAGGCCCCTCTCTGCACACTGCCTGTGTGATATTTAGATTAGTGCAGCTTCTCTCTTCTCTCTTATCTTTTACAAGCTGGATAAATCGTCCTCTGAGCTGGCTGGGCTTTCACATACTGAGGAAATTCAGACAAGGGCAAAGCTGTTTGCAGGAAGAAAAGAGCAGCCTGAAACTTCAGTGCATGAGAACTCGAGGGGGAAAGAAACACACAAATGATCTCTTGAGATTCAAAAGGAAGGGTGTATACAGCCTGCTTGTGTCTGGATGTATTTTCTATGTGTGGACATACTGTACATCAACCTACTTCCTGTTTTGGTGGCCATTTTGTTTGTTTATAAACAAACTTTTTAAAACTGTTTTTAACCACTTTTAATGCGGCGGGGAGCAGCGAAATTGTGACAGAGGGTAATAGGAGATGTCCCCTAACGCGCTGGTATGTTTACTTTTGTGCGATTTTAACAATACAGATTCTCTTTAAGGATAATACAGAAACATATTTTTTCATTTTTCTGTCTACTGGGTACTACCTCAGATATGTATGTCTGCTAAAAGCCAGTCTGGCTTTTGAAGGTGTCACCTGGCTCCAGGAAACTAATAAGGTGATTGTCCATAGAAGAATAGGCTGGTCTGCATGGCTTTTAAACTCTGTGTACATGTAGACAGCCCATTGTCCCAATATACAAATCAAGACTACCAGAGTCTGGGAACAGTGGAAGCTAACACAGGACTGTTTGAAGTTTACATATGACATATGACGTTTGAAGTCCATTTGATACAATTTTACCTGTGGTCTGCATATTGGTCTGGAGGCGTTTGAGTGTTTGAAATCTGTGAACTTCAAAAGCTAAAACAGGAACCCTTTGAAGTTTGCATATCACAGAAAGGATATGACAAGCGTTCTGGGCAAACAATTTGGGACTGAACCTTAAATGCCCCAGGCCCCAAATCCGGCTATAAAACATCAGCTAGGATAGTCACAACTCGTAGCTCTTTGGAGATAGCAAACGCTAGGGCTATCCTGGTCTGACCAGAAGCTGCGTTCTCCTGCAAACAACGTTTAGACCTTCAAGTTGGTAACGTTTTGATTCCCGTTTTATTTTTATGCAAATATCCTTGTGTGTATCGTTGTAACTTTTATCTTTGTAACTTTTTATTTTTTTTTGTAGTCTTTTGTATATATTATTTTCTGCATTGTTCCACTTTTTTCCGGAATATTAAATCGTTATTTAATAAGTTTGACTTCTGCTGTTCTAAGCTAACGCTCATAGCCTAGAAGAGACTGCAGTGTAGCTTGCGTTACAAAGTTTAGTGCCTGATTGTGTCTTGCTACTGTATGATTGTACTGTGTGTGTGTGCGTAGCGTTCTCGTAATCGGCCTAAAGCGCAAAGCTGACCCAAATACGAAACGCGGATTGCGTGCAGATCACTCGACAGCAGAGTGGAAGTGTCTAGCGGCAGCTAGTGGTGGCAGTGAGAACTGTTCTGAGGGGTCACAGCCTTGTTTTAGCTTGAATAAGGCTGCTCCCCGCTTGATCTGGTCAACCGCAGTCGAGAACCGTATCTGCAGGCTTGCCGCTGGGCGGGTTCCTGACAGATATCTCTTCATCTTCTATATTTAAAAGTTTTTGTGCCCTCTTCTTATTATCCTGTTGAATAATTATACAGTTATACATGTCCCGTATAAGCTGTGTCACATACCTTCTTAATTTCTTACATCCTCTTATAAGGTGGATAATCTAAATCTGACTCATCTTCATATTCTAATTCCAAAAATTACGAGAAAGCCTGCATTCTCAAAACGATGCATCTTGTTCAATTTGTCAACAATACTTTTTTTTCCCTGCTAGTGGATATATAGCAAGAAGTCTTGAAAAACTCTTGGTCGCTGTCCAATAAATCTGTCTGCATTCAAATTTGTTGTATGGTTTAAGTATTTCTATATGTCCAAAATGTTTGGACTTTGCAGCAATGCCAATAAATGCGTACAATATGTGTTCTTTTTGACAGCCTATCAGCATATGCTGCTTTTCTCTCAATTCTACTTGTGTATTCTATCTGGTGTCAGATGCCATCTGTTTAAAATGTTGTACTTTAGTAATTGAAATTTAGTGTTTTTTGACAGTCGTATTTTGTTGCCCCAGTTTAACTCTCCTATTCCTACTTAAAGTATGTTTCCTATTTATAGTGTAATGGACAGTCACTTATTTGGGATTCCTTTAAGTATTTGTATGTTACTGACAGAGACTGGAAAAAAATTCTGTTTGCAAGGATATGATTTCATATTTGAAAAATATTTCTAAGCCAGGTATTGATTTTAGAGTCCATCCTAGGCATACATGTAAAAAGGCGCCTGGAAAAAGGGGCACAGGGGATTATTGTACAGTAAAATATTGCTAAACTTAGCGATATTCTAATACTGCATGTTGATAGTAAAATATCGGTTTATTTACCGATATTTTACTTTCGCTATATGTGTGTGAGGAGGTGTGCAGATTCTTACCACACTACTCGGGTGCCAGCATCCCCCTCAGTTTACTTGAATTTATTTTTTAATGTGTTTTATTCAAATTTATCAATGGCAGCAATCACTCACTATTAGAAATCATTGATCTCAATTCACATCTAGCCAAACTTCTTGCCTTAGCAACTGCCATTTATCAGTATAGGCTTGGGGCCCTTCTGTGACGTAATGGTCTATGCCAAGTGCAGGTGGAATATACCAAGCAGGTATTATTTTACACGCACACCTGTGCCCGCGCTACATGAGCTGGTTATGGAAGACCACGCTCAGTGTTTTTACGTGTCTTGGCAAATCCACCTCACAATAGAGAGCTTGGCAACTAGGCACAGAGTAGCATGCTATCTGTCCTTTACCCCTCACTGGGTGACCTTACATCGTACAGTGGGTAATCTGCAACAGCCATTAAAGCACCTGCAGCCTCGCTTAGTGGTGTGGTGAGAAAGCATGGTCCACCCCCCTCCTCTACCTCCTCCTCCTGCATTCCTTCTTCTGGCATCTTCTCCTCAACGGAGAGGAAACTGTGATTATGTGGCCACCCCACTATGGCTCCTTCAAGCACATATGTTGCCAAGCAGTGCAGAAACTGGTGTCCTTCCAGGAGAAAAGTCACACTACCAGACAAATCTTGCCCGCTGTGTTAAAGAGGTTGAGGCTTGGCTAATGTCGGCTCACAACAGGCAATGTGGCATGTGATAATGGGGCCAACCTTCTTGCCACACTCCACATGGGCAATATAACCATGTGCTTTGAGCACATCTTGAACCTTGTGGTACAGCAGTTTTTCCGCACATACTCCTGGTTGGAGGATATATTGAGACAGGATCACTCCATCTGCAACCATTTCCACTGATACCCTACATCAGCTGCCACCCTTATCAAAACTTAGCTCTAATAGCAGCTGCCACCACATAGACTCATTTGAAGGCCCGGATTTACCTCACAGGAGCCTATAGGCCCAGATGTCCTGGCACCTTATACTTCTCCTTCCATAAACCTACAAACACCCACAGAACTGCACCGCGAGTGTGCTGGCTGGCCCAGCTGTCACTTCTCCTTTACCTCCCTTGCCTGTCATAGGCAGCTACAGTTGCCCCTTAGTATTATGTAGCTAGAGGAACTTCAATATTAAGTAGCTAGATGTGCCCCCAAGTATTAGGTAGCCAAAAGGTGCCCCTGTCTGAAGGGATATCTTGACAGTGGAATGCTGATAATAGGGTAAGAAACTTCTCATTTATACTCTCATCAGGACTCTGCATAGGGAAGGAGAGAGGGAGGCACTTGGGGAGGGAAGTGACTGCCTTTCCATCATCAGGCGCCTGTAGGCACGCACCTACAGTGCCTTAGGGCTGGAACCCACAAGAGTGGTTTTGTGAGCATTTCTGGAGCGATTCAAAACGCAAGCGTTTTGCCAAAACGCTCAGCTAATGTTAATGGATGGGGCAACTTCCACTTTGCGATTCCTAATGTTAATGGATGGGGCAACTTCCACTTTGCGATTCCTCAAATCGCAAACGCAGGACATGCAGCTTTTTGGGAGCGTTAGCGCTTCAATGTAAAGTATATAAACTATGTCTTAATCGCTCATTAAAATCTGCATGGAGTGATTTTGCTAGCGTTTTAACCTTACAACACGATGTAACAAAATTAAAATTAATTGAAAGGACCAATCAGACTTTAAAATGCTAACCGCTAATCGCTACACAATCGCTGGCAAATTGATACACTTTGTAAAATCACTTCCTAAAACGCTCATTAAACCGCTGACAAACTTCTCCTACAAAATGCTAGCACTTGCGATTAGCGATAGCGTTTTGCAGTGGGTTCCAGACCTTATGGTAAATCCGGCACTGCTCATTTGTGACACTGTAACTAGGTGGAACTTCACTTTGCACATGCTCGCCTATTTGTGTGAGCAAAACTAGCAATTCAGTATTACTTGGTCAGTGTTATACATGGAGATTCTAGAGCCCATGGTAAGCCATACAGTTGTTTTATTTTTTAAAATGATCAGTGACTGGAAATGCTGTTCAAGGTACTGTCCCTCTTTGAGCAGGCCACATATGTTTTAAGTTGGGAGTGTCCTGGCTTAAACAACATCATACCCATCATATTTTTCTTGATGGTACCCTGTGTGTCCTAATGTAAAATTTGGAGAGGAGGCTGGTGGAAGAGGATTAGGGTGACATTCCACTTCCTAAAACACAGCTAGCATCAGCAATAAAAAGGGACAGTGACCAGCATAAGGAGTTGGAAGAGGAGGAGGAACATGATGCTAGTGATGAGGGAGACGATTTGGCAGATGCTGGACAGGGTGCTTAGAACCAGTGGTGCTCAGCAGAGCACCAAAAAACCATAAAAAAAAGGTTTAATTTTTCTGAGGTGCCCGGGTTGAAAACTGTGTTGTCCCAGTTGTGTATTGGACACAATGTGGGCTGCACGACCGCTGTCTGGGGCCTCCTGTTGTGTTTATCTACGCCCTGGTATCACCGCTAGGTACCAGGGCTATTATGTCACGCTGCCTGCCTGCTGCCACACTCACAATACTCCTCCATTCCTCCTGCTGCTGCTGTCTGTCTGTGTTTCCCACTGCCAGGGTACACAGAATTACCTTCTGCTGCCACTCTGCCACCAGCTATTACGTCAAACAATAGCTGCTCACATAATTACTCCTCCATTCCTCCTGCTGCTGCTGCTGTCTGTCTGTGTTTCCCAACGCCAGGGTACACAGATTTACCTTCTGCTGCCACTATGCCACCAGCTATTACGTCAAACAATAGCTATATATCTGTGTAATTTGTTTTACAAACAAAACCAAAAAACCATAAAAAAAAAGGTTTAATTTTTCTGAGGTGCCCGGGTTGAAAACTGTGTTGTCCCAGTTGTGTATTGGACACAATGTGGGCTGCACGACCGCTGTCTGGGACCTCCTGTTGTGTTTATTTACGCCCTGGTATCACCGCTAGGTACCAGGGCTATTATGTCACGCTGCCTGCCTGCTGCCACACTCACAATACTCCTCCATTCCTCCTGCTGCTGCTGCTGTCTGTCTGTGTTTCCCACTGCCAGGGTACACAGAATTACCTTCTGCTGCCACTCTGCCACCAGCTATTACGTCAAACAATAGCTGCTCACATAATTACTCCTCCATTCCTCCTTCTGCTGCTGCTGTCTGTCTGTGTTTCCCAACGCCAGGGTACACAGATTTACCTTTTGCTGCCACTATGCCACCAGCTATTACGTCAAACAATAGCTATATATCTGTGTAATTTGTTTTACAAACAAAACCAAAAAACCATTAAAAAAAAGGTTTAATTTTTCTGAGGTGCCCGGGTTGTAAACTGTGTTGTCCCAGTTGTGTATTGGACACAATGTGGGCTGCACGACCGCTGTCTGGGACCTCCTGTTGTGTTTATTTACGCCCTGGTATCACCGCTAGGTACCAGGGCTATTATGTCACGCTGCCTGCCTCATTGACTGCCTGCTGCCACACACTCATCCTCCTCCTCCTGCTGCTGAATTTACCTCCTGCTGTCTGTGTGTTTCCACTGCCAGGGAGCACATACAATGGCGCTTCCAACATGTGTGCGCCACCAGCTATTTGTTACGCTCAAAAATAGCTGCATTTCTTTAAAAAAACAAAAAAATTATATATACTTTTTATTAATACTGTGTGATATTATTTTTAGAGGTGTCCGGGTTGAAAACTGTGTTGTCCCAGTTGTGTATTGGACATGATGTGGGCTTCACGACCGCTGTCTGGAACCTCATGCTGTGTATTTACGGCCTGGTACCACCGCTAGGTACCACACAGCCTATTATGTCTCGCTGCCTGCCTCATTGACTGCCTGCTGCCACACAATCATCCGCCTCCTCCTGCTGCTGCTGCTGATGAATTTACCTCCTGCTGTCTGTGTGTTTCCACTGCCAGGTAGCACATACAATGGCGCTTCCAACAAGCGTGCGCCACCAGCTATTTATTACGCTCAAAAATAGCTGCATTTCTTTAAAAAAAAAATATAAAAGAGAAATAAGTGAAGAAGAAGAAGACGATATAGAAAAAGAAGGAGAAGAAGAACAAGAAGAAGAAGAAGGAGAAGAAGATGAAGAAGAAGATGAAGAAGATGAAGAAGATGAAGAAGAAGAAGATGAAGAAGATGAAGAAGAAGAAGATGAAGAAGATGAAGAAGATGAAGAAGATGAAGAAGATGAAGAAGAAGAAGATGAAGAAGATGAAGAAGATGTAGAAGAAGAAGATGAAGAAGATGAAGAAGATGAAGAAGAAGATGAAGAAGATGAAGAAGATGAAGAAGAAGAAGATGAAGAAGAAGAAGATGAAGAAGAAGAAAAAGAAGATGAAGATGAAGAAGAAGAAGATGAAGAAGATGAAGAAGAAGATGAAGAAGAAGATGATGATGAAGAAGATGAAGAAGATGAAGAAGAAGAAGATGAAGAAAAAGAAGAAGAAGAAGACAATATAGAAGAAGAAGAAGATATAGAAGAAGATATAGAAGAAGAAGATCTAGAAGAAGAAGAAGAAGAAGATATAGAAGATAAAAAAGAAGAAGAAGAAGAAGAAGAAGTATATACAGTACTGAACAAAATTCTGGACACAACTTCTCTTTCCACCTTTTTTTTTTAAAGGAACATCCCCACATAATCACTTGCTGTTGTTACTTGGAAAAAAAGATGTTTCTTGCATCATTCACCCTCAAAACAAGTGTTGGAAGCTATTTAAGGCCAATTCGAATAGTCAGCTCGAATAATGAGCTCGAATACCGACTCGAATAGTGAGCTCGAAGTCCGAGGTCGAATCGAATAGTAAAAAATATTCGACTCGAATATTCGACTGAATTCGAATAATTTACTATTCGAATTCGACCAAACTCGAATAATAAAAAGGGGTATCCGAGCATCACTACTTAGAACCCGTATTTCTGCTGACAAGTCCCAGGCATTGTGATAGCGATAAAAAAGAGCAGGAACGGCTGCAGCTTGAAGAGGAGGAAGTGTATGATGTGTAAGATTTGCTTACTGAGGAACAGGAGAAGGATGAGCTCAGCTTTTTCATATGTCCAAAAGTTGCAGTGGTCCCCTGTATTCCCAGCATAAAAAAGTGGGATGAGTACTGGCTGGCCACCCTTCTGAATAACAGCTCCAAAGGAAAAATGTCACAGTTCCTACCCAACCTGGTGCAAGAAAAACAAAAGTTCACTGAACTGAGCAGAGGTACTATGCGACCGGCTGTGTGAAGAGTTCCCTCCTCCACAATCCACACAGGGATCACAGGAAGACACTGCCTCCACCTTCGAATCAGATCACTTTGGCACTGGGACATGGGCGCGTAGCGCCTGTTATTGGCACAGCTGTAGCAGCAATGCTATAGTACGCACCTGCAAATCTGTAATTCGGATGCCAGTGATCGCCGAACCCCGAATTATCGTATGTGTCCCACCCGAGTTGCTACGACTCAAAGGGGAAATAGGGGATTTCTTTCCCCTTTCGTTTGCAAGCAGCCTGCTAGCCGCGATCAGCCGTTCCGTGAAGTGGCAGGGAACGATCGCGCATGCGCGCGGCCGTTCCCTGTGAAACTGCAGCCCCAGGACTTGACGCCAATTGGCATTAAGCAGTCCTGGGGCTGCCGCCGCATTCACGCCCATTGGCGTGAGGCGGTCTTCAAGTAGTTAAACTTATTATTACCTTGTTTTGAGCTCTACTACTGCATTTGATTTTGCTGGAGATCCTTGGAATTCTGTTTAAAGTTCTTGTAAGAAGTTTCTGTATTTTCTAAAATCTCATATATGATATTTCAGGTGACAGTCTGGGTGCAGTTGCGGTCTTTTTAATGTTGTGAAAGGTTATTGTTACATCATCCCTTTAAAGATAGTCTGAAGCGGGGTGCGTGCACGACGCGATCTAAGATGGCCGTTTGATCCCTGTGCTCCGTAACCGCTCTCACGCCACTTACTACAGCGCTGCAACCATGGAGATTTGTCTCACTCTGAAGAGTGTCCCGTATCCCGGAGAAGGTTTGGAATCATCCTATGGGCGGTAGACGCAAATCCAGGCAGAATAAGAAGCGCCCGCTGGATCGATACTTTCTGAGGCCTACTTCCTCCATGCAGCTGGAAACTCCTGTCATGGCGGCTAAAGCTTCCAAGGCGGACGCAGCAGTGGCATATGTCACAAAAGAGGTACTCGAAAGCTGCCTAACGGATATGCACAAAAAGGTAACCACTTCTATAAAAGAGACTGTTACCGCGACCTTAGCTGATATCAAGGATGATCTAGCTACAGCTCTGTCCCGTACCTCATCCCTTGAGAAAGATGTTGTTGACTTGCAACAGAGGTGTGATTTCTTAGAGGAGGAGAATGCAAGGCTAACAGATAATGTGGCTGTCCTCCAACGATCTATGGAAGATTATGAGAATAGAGATCGGAGGCAGAACCTTCGCTTCAGAGGGGTCCCCGATACCGTACACCTGCCTGACATCAGACAGTATCTTATTAACTTATGCGAAGCTTTAGTACCTCACACATAAAGAAATGTGGCAGTTCGATCGTGCACATTGGGCTATTGGGCCTAGACCAGTGGGAACCCCTTTGCTACGTGATATCATTGCACGCTTCCACTACTATTAAGCCAAAGAGCAGATCGTTTTAGCAACAAGAAATTCGCCCTCATATAACTTCCAGGGTACGGATATCCAAATTATGAATAAACTTTCTCCAATCACCCTTGAAAAAAAAGAAAGAAGCTTAAACCGGTTACTCAGCTCCTGAGAGAGAAGGGGATCCCCTATCACTGGGGATTCCCCTTTAAGCTCATAGCGGTTCAAGATGGAGTAGTTCACGCTATTTCTAGTCCGGAAGACTCTGGGGATTTATTAAAAGGCTTGTCTAGAAACACTCAAGAACATGCTTCGCCGACATCTCCTTAAGAGCAGAGAGAAAATCCTAGGGTGCCATCTAATGTTTAGTTGAGGTGGTTTAATCAGGGGCGTAGCAATAGGGGGTGCAGCGGTAGCGACCGCATCAGGGCCCTTGGGCCAGAGGGGCCCCGAATGGCCCTCCCTCAACTACAGTATTAGCTCTATATTGGTCCTGTGCTCATAATAATCATTTATATATATACTTTGAATAGTGGTAATCATTAACAAACTATTCCCCATCCCCTTCTTGCACCTCTGACATTGTAGTTGCCATTGGCAGCTTTTAGTGCGCCGTTTCAATTGCTATGTATAGAGTGCATGGGGGGCCCCATTGTAAAACTTGCATCGGGGCCCACAGCTCCTTAGCTACGCCACTGGGTTTAATTGTGGTAATTGGGACTGGGTGGGAGCCCTGGTGGATTGATGTGGTCAGGTCGAGTTGTGTCTGCTACCCCACTTGTAGTCTGAAGTGGGTCACACCCTATCTGGGTATATGACTTACTCGGATCAAGAAATAATATTGTTGCACAGGTTCTGCATGCGGTTATGCTGTATCATGTTAAAGTTTGGCAGGACCCTCAGGAGAGACATCAGGATGTATTGTGGGTCTGTCGTCTTTTTCTTACTTTCTCTTCCTTTTTTCTTTTTCTCTTTCGTTTCCTCTATGTTTCCATTGAGTCAGGGGTCTACCTTCTAGTCCTTTCTATTATTGATTATTGGCCAGGGGGGAGGGGCTCTGGTTACCTGTACACATCTAGGATTTAGCATACTATTCTTGGATTTTAAATGGTTAAATACTTACCTTAAATGTTAAAGGGCTCAACTCCATTAGAAAATGTTACCTCGCTTTACGTGATCTTGAACGATCCAAGGTGGATTTTATTTTTCTAGAAGAAACAAGATTTTCTAGTCTAAAACCGGGCTATCTGAAAAGTAGGGCCTATCCCTCGATATAGCTCTCCTGTTACCAGTCTAAAAAGCAGGAGTAGCTATTCTAATCCGCCAATCATGTCCCTTTGTGGTTACAGATGTATGCAGGGACCCGGGACCCCAGAGGCCACTTCCTCATACTCCGTGGTACATTGCATGGAGTGGATCTTCTCCTAGCCTCAATTTACTCCCCTAATGATGGTCAACTACAGTTTCTAGACCAAGTCTTTACAAAGATTTCTGATTTGGGAGCTAATAACATTAACCTTGGGGGAAATTTCAATATCATTTTCTCTCCTACTATGGATAGGAAGTCAGATTCCAACCCTCTTAACTTTAAGACCATTTGTGCATCTTCTCGTAGATTCGGGGAGTTACTGAAGCGGCATGGTTTTCTTGACGCATGGAGGATTCAACATCCCCTAGAGCATGATTTTACTTTTTACTCTCATAATTGTGGCACTTTCACTAGACTAGACCAGATTTTTATTTCTCCATCTCTTCTCTCATGTCTCTCAGAGTCCAATATAGGCCCAATCTCGTGGTCAGACCACGCCCCTTTAGATATCTCACTAAATCTGAACCACGTCCCTCATATTCCCACAGTATGGAGGCTAAATGATAGCCTTTTAAAAGATGACGAAGTGGTACATGATATCACACAATCACTCCAGGAATTCTTTGATATTAATGAGGGCTCGGTCACGTCTAAATCAACAGTATGGGAGGCCCGTTAGGGGGAAACTAATTGCTATTGCATCTAGTCGCAAAAAAGTCTTTACCAAACAACTCACAGAGCTCTATAGTAATTTGGTTTAAGAGGAAGAACAATTTAAGAAAGCCCCTACTCCTGAAAGATATATTATCTTAGAGAGTATCTGCAAAAACATCTTGGATCTCCATTTTACAAAAATAGAAAAATCATTAGCCTTTGCTAAACAATTGTTCTATGAGAAAGGAAATAAGGCACATAACTTGTTAGCAAAGAAATTAAGAGGAATAAAGGCTCGCAATGCAGTGTTTGCTTTAAAAGACAAAAAAGGTATCCCCCACTATGATTTGAGAGATATTGCTAATATTTTCAAATTTTTCATCCCTCTACAACCTACATGAGGTCGCAGATTTATCTCACTCCCATATTGATGAGATAAATAGTTATTTGAGGGGATGTGGACTCTCCATGCTGTCGCCTAGCCAGGCCGCTTCATTGAATGTTATTATCACGCAGGAAGAGGTACAAGAAACCCTGAAGCCTCTCCAGCCCCATAAAGCACCTGGTCCAGATGGATTCATGATAGCTTACTACAAAAAGCTTGCAGATATACTGATACCCAAATTAACAGTTCTCTTTAGGGCCTTTATGGATCAGGAGCAGATTCCAAACACTATTTTAAACTCCCATATGGTAGTTATGCCTAACCCTGAGAAGGATCCATTAGATTATAAAAGCTACAGACCCATCTCACTGCTCTATAGGGATCTCAAAATATTTTCCAAACTTTTAGCTAACCGTTTAGCCCCTTTAATGCCTTCGTTGACTCATCTGGACCAGGTGGGCTTCATTACCAGTCGATATGCGGGTGATAATGTTAGACGCTCCATAAATATTATTGATTATATTAATCATCATAAGATCAAATCACTTATATGAAGTTTGGATGCAGAAAAAGCATTCGACCGTTTAAATTGGTCTGTTTTGTTTCAGTGCCTGAATTATGTGGGTTTTACTGGTTCCTACATCCATACTGTACAAAAATTATACTTCCAACCTCAAGTAGCATTAAAATTCCATATACAGAACCTAATAATTATTTTGGGAGCTCCAATGGTACATGTCAGGGTTGTTCCTTGTCCCCTCTGCTTTTTGTGCTTTCTATAGAGCCGTTGGCAGCTAGGATAAGGGGCAACCCTGGCATACATGGTATTCCAATTGGCACTCAGGAGTATAAATTGTCGTTATCTGCTGACGATGTTTTGCTCACGTTATCTCAGCCCTTGGTCTCATTGGCCTGTTTGAAATCGGAAATCAATTTGTTTGGCTTTTTATCAAATTACAAACTTAATGATTCTAAATCCGATGTTCTCGGTCAGTTAATTATGATGGGGTACTCATATAAGATCCAGCATGACACTTTGAAATATTTAGGTATTCATATTCTTAAAAATATGTCCCAACTGGTCAAATATAATATCACCCCTCTGCTTTCAAGAATTTCATCAGATTTGGTTCATTGGGAAAATTATCCCATATCATGGGTGGGACGTAGGGCTTCATTTAAAATGAACTCACTCCCCAAGTTATTATATGTAATGTCAGTTATTTCACTGGATATTCCTAAATATGTGTTTTTACCTTTGCAGTGCAAAATGTTTCAATCCATCTGGCATCATAGGCCCCCCAGGGTTGCCAAATCAGTTTTAATGTGTCAAAGGCAACTCTGTGGTCTATCAGTACCTAACCTATATAATTACTATGTTGCATCTCAATTGAGACAAATGGTGGCCTGGCTATGAAAATTTCCTCACGCGGCATGGTCACAGATGGAATTTCATCATATGGCTCCTTGGTACCCTAGCTCTGCTCTTTGGCCAAACACAAAACATATTCCTCAGTCGTCCAGAATCTTCTCCTCAATTTCAAGTAATATTCATTTATGGCATACTCTCAGAAGAAAAATTGACCTTTTTTCTTCAAATTCTACTCTTCGTCCAATATTGGGATCCCCAGATTTTAGTCCAGGCCTCTGCTTCTCTATAACCTCAAAATGGCACGTCAATCAGATAAGATTTATAGAAGACATACTGGATCCACTGGACAATAGCTTGCCATCATTTGAATCTCTGAAAGATAAACTTCAACTGGATAATACATACTTCCTGCAATACCTGCAAATCAGGGACTTTCTTCGATCCTTATCACCTTCTCTAACCTTTCCTAGAAAGTCGGAATTTTAAGTTATATGGGAGATGGGCCCACAACAAAATGGCATAATTTCAATGTTTTATGCCTGGGTAAATGCTCCAACCGCAGGTCAACTAATTTTTGTCATAAATACATGAAATATTGTGATGAAGTATGTGCTACTGAAACAAGTGTAGAAATATGGTATAAAGTGTGGGTTAATGCTGCCAAAACCTCCTTATGTGTCACTACAAAAGAGAATATATATAAAATTATGATGTTGTGTGGTACAGGACTCCGGAGAGAGTACACAAATGGTATCATTCAGTTTCCCCACTTTGCTAGAGAATGTGCAGTCACTCGGGTTCCCTGTTCCATGTTTTCTGGATCTGTCCACATATTCAATTATTTTGGTCAGATATTCTCTTACTTATCTCCCAACAGACTGAAATTTTGGTTCCCAATGACCCATGGTACTGTATTTTGGCAAAACCTATCCCGAAAGTGAAGGCCCACATGGAACGATTGCTAAATCATTATTTGACTGCAGCTAGATGCCTTATTGCGAAGCATTGGAGGGATCCCAAAGCTCCCACTAGGCAGGAGTTTTTGGCAAAACTGACTCACATTTATAAAAATGGAACTGCTTATGGCTTGGCTAACTGATAAATTATTATTATTTGACAAGGTTTGGGGCGCATCCACTTTTCATGTGACTCCCTAATTTATCAAGGTATTTTTGCTTTTAGCCTCTGTACCCCCCACTGGATAGATATTTAAGTGTCTGGTTGGAGTTCCCCCGACTCAATACTTCTTCTTTTACTCTTTCTTCTTCCTTCTTTTCTTCTTTCCATCTTCTTCTGTGTGTTCTTTTCTTTTTTCTTCCTCTATCATCTTGCATGATTTGGTCACTCTTAATGTGGTATGTTTATAACCTGAGGTATCTGTGGGTTGCGTTGGTATGATAGTGCGGGTCTGGCCAGTACCCAACGCTCCCATCATTGGTTACTCATTCTAGTGCATTGTTTTCTGTAAACTGTATGTGTTTATCTACTATTTTATGGCCAAAAAGTTTGTAATATCTTATGCTTTTCTACAATAAAACTTTAAATATAAATAAAAAAGAGTCTGAAGCCTAAAAAATGCTGGGCAGTTCTCTCTTCATCAATAAGACCATAGCTTAACCTCCCTGCCGGTTATCCCGAGCTCAGCTCGGGGTAACCTGCCGCGGAGGATTCCTCAGGCCCTGCTGGGCTGATTTGCATAATTTTTTTTTTGTTACACGCAGCTAGCACTTTGCTAGCTGCGTGTAACTTACGATCGCCACCGCTCCGCGCCGATTCGCCGCAACCCGCCGCATCAGAGGGTGGCCCTCCCCCGAGACCCGTGCGCTGCCTGGCCAATCAGTGCCAGGCAGCGTCGAGGGGTGGTTCGGGACTCCCTCTGACGTCACGATGTCGATGACGTCATCGCGCCCGTCGCCATGGCGACGGGGGAAGCCCTCCTGGAAATCCCGTTCAGAACGGGATTTCCGGATGGGTATATGCGCCGGCGGCGATCGGCGCATTCGGGGGGACGCCGCAGGGAGGGGGGAAGCATGTAGCTAGCGCTAGGCTAGCTACATGCTAAAAAAAAAAAAATTATGCCAAAAAACACCCTCCCTGCCGTGCGCAGCAATTTTTTATAATGGCAGGGAGGTTAAACACCACATTCCCGTGGCAGAACGATCAATTAATACCCCCAAAATCCCCTGGGCAAAATTTGAGGCTCCTTCTGGTAGAGGCAGAGCTTTATGCAGTAGCTCCGCCTCTGCTTGCGTCAATCTCCACCGATCTCCGGCTCCTCCCACCCCCCTCAGTCTTCTTTCAATGAGAGGGGTGGGAGGAGGTGGCGATCGGCACAGATTGACACGAGCAAATGCAGAGCTACAGCACAAAGCTCTGCCTCCGCCGGACAGCAAAATCCACTACCGGAAAAGTCGTGGAATCCTGCCCCGGGATTTTTGGGGTATAAAGACATTGTTCTGCCGCTGGGATGTGGCATTTCAGCTATGGTCTTATTGCTGAAGAGGACTGCCCAGTAAAAAAGAGGTATTTTTTTAGGCTTCAGACTCTCTTTAAAGTGCAACTCCAACTATAGGTTTGTGTTTTACTTTTTATGGGAAAGGGTTACAACACATTTCCTGTTTTTATGTCGTTTTGCATCACTGAAGTCTCCTCTATCTTTATACTCTTGACAAGTCACAAGTGGAAAATTTTCCATGCAAATCTCTGCTCACCTAGGAATTTGCTAATACAGCTTCTGCTTACTTGATTGGTGAAGATTTGCACATTACTAGAATTTTTCACTCACCCCTCCATTCATGATTGTATCCCTGGAAAAGGAAATGAAAGGAATTCTTTGCAAAAAGGTCAGAGACATTATAAAAAACCTCATGGATATTAATTTCCTTACTTACAATACTTAAATAGTGTTTTTATTGCTGTCTATATTGTCACTGAGGAGATTTCCCCTCACTTCGTTTTCCTGGTGGAACTCACTAGAACATTTAATTTTTTTGTCTGGTTGAACACTAGAAAATATCCGGCCATCAAGTTCCACCAGTAAGGGAAAAAAAACACTGTCCTGAACCAGTACATATCCCGGTGGATCCAGGGGAAGGCAGAAAACCTAACAAGGCCTGGGCAAATTAGCCTGAAAAGGGAAAAATACCTCCTTGACTCCAGATGGCAGCCAGACATATCCCTGGATCAACTCTCCCAGGAATTACCTAGTAATTATAGCCATGGAGGCCCTTTAATGCAAGGAAAGCCCTCTTTAAATGGAGTTATAGAGTTTGCCATAAATAATTCCTGAGTTAAGATATTCCAGATTCTTACTGTGAAGTACCCCTTTTTAAATAGATGGCAAAAACATTTTTCCTTCAGATTATGTCCACTTGTCCGTTGCACAAGCCTAGGGACAAAAAGCGCATCTGCTAAACTTTTGTATTGTCCTAAAATTGTATTTATACATTTATATATGTTAATCAGATCACCTCTCAGTTGCCTTTTTCCCAAGCTAAATAAGGCCAGTTTGTCCAACCTTTCTTGGTAAGTGTGATCTTCCATCCCTCTGGTTAATGGGTCTTTGTACACATTGTAGAAGTTCAATGTCCTTTCTATAATATGGTGCCCAAAGGGTATCCCATACTCCATACTCTTTTTTTCAACCCAAATAACTATGTAACATGATGTGAGGAGAAATACTACAATAATAATTCAAGAATTATTTGCACTAAATATAGTTTTAGCTAGAAATTAACTTAAAGAAGAATCTTTTCTCTACATCTGTCAAGTCTTTCACTTCTTTTTCTGTGTCTATTCTCCTGGGCGAACTTGCTTTGAGACCAGGTTTTTAAAGGAAACCTTAAGTTTACTTTAAAAAAAAAAGAGTTTCACTTACCTGGGGCTTTGCCAGCCCCCTGCAGCTATCCTGTACCGCCGCCCTGTGCCCATGCTGCCCTGGAATGATCCTCCTGTTCCCCGCCACAGCTAAGTTTCATTATCGCCAACTTGTAAGTCGACGGCCACTCGTTTGCGCTCTTGTAGCGGTGAGCATCCTGCACAGCCACAGTATGAGAAATCCTCGTTCTGCGCCTCCCGGGGACGGGAGCATGACAGAGGACTAGCGTGACCAGAGTCGCACAGGAGCAGTAGCCATCGATTTGCAAGTTGGTGATAACAAAACTTAGCCTGGGGACAGGAGGATCGTTCCAGGATTGTGTGGGCACAGAGCAGCGGCACAGGACGGCTGCAGGGGGCTGGCAGAAGCCCCAGGAAAGTGAAACTCTTTTTTTTTTTTTTAAAGGTTTCCTTTAAGCAAGGACTTTCGTCTTCCCACAGGGAAATATGGCATTCAGAGATAATGCAATCACAACCTCAAGTTTCAAAGTTTTGAAGTAAAAGCAAACCAGAAATGATGAAATCAGCAGCTTTTATACTTACCTGGGGAAATAAAATCAACATATTTTAGTAAATCAATGTTGACATTTTTACATTTTATTAATATTTTTAGTTAAAGAGGCAACCAATATTAGCTGCTTAGAAACAAAATCATCTTTAACAATTTGCCGTAATAACATTTTCCTGTCTGATCAGATCAATATGGATACTATGAAGTCGAGCTCTGTATAGCAGGGGATGAGTAAAAAATGTAATTACATTATCAGCATATCCTCGCAGATTCTGTCTCCTTTTGTACCTGAGTTGTACACTCAGATATAAAATAAAGATAGCCATACACAGGTCAGTCGTGGTAAAGCTATACATGTGATTAATTCTTCCTTTTCATAAAAGAGAATGGCAACAATTCACTAAGATCATGCTAGGGATAATAAGGCAAGTAAAAACTTTTTGCCACGTATCGATCGGTATTTTAAGTGTTAATGCCTTATTAACTTATTAACATGTAGTTTTCATAGTGAGAATGTTATCTTTTCACTCACCTCTGTAGTTATTCTTACATGCAGTAGGTGGGGAGGGGAGGAGCACACGCAGGCAGGATGTAGCTCATCCCCTCCTTCTGCTGTCTCTGCCAGTACGAGGGAAGGAGAGAGAGAAAGAAAGAGAGAGAGGCTGTGTGTGTGTGTGTGTGTGTGTGTTTGTCTGTCTGTACATGTCTGTGTGTGTCTGTGTGAGTGGCTGTGGCTGTATGTGGCTGTGTGTATATGTATATGTATATGTATACATACACTTGATGTCTCTCTCTTCCTCCCTCTCTGTGTGCCTGCTCTGTATATAATAATAATAATAACTCCAATTAATCCAACAGCCACTAGAGCACACTCAGTAGGCAAAATCACTATTATGGAGTCTTGCCCAATAACTCCTTACTGAATATGTGCTGGCTTACTGAATAGGAAGGCAGATTTGAACACGTCTTCTATGTCAGAGGCCACCCACTGAGTCCCCTTCTGCATAAACATTAAAAAAGCAGATAGCTCAGAATCCTCCACTTTACATTGCAGTCTCTAGTAACGCTCCACTTAACGACATCTGAGGCCATGTGATAATTCCTCACACATTTTAGAGTTGTTATCACTTGCATTCATCTCTGTGAATTAACATCCTATATTTAAATTTAGTATACAGTCATTAATTTAAGGATTCAATCATTAACTTTAGGAATATTTTCTTAACTTAAAGATAGAATCCATAATTTAAGGACTGCATGAGGTAAATTGCTTAGTGAATACCAAGTGATTTATCACCATGGTGATAATAGTGAAAACAGCACAGCATCATTATTTAAGACAGGAGATAAACTTAGTGAATTGTGGCCATTGATTTAGAAGGGATCAACTGATCACACTGCATCCTTCACTGTGATCAAACATCAATCGGACCTCTGTCATGTTAGTTTTGTAATGCTTGAAGCACTAAAATACCATATGGCTATTGACTGGCCTACCCACCCCCTGACCAACAAAAATAAAATGCCACTCCCAAGCATGCCAATAAATAATAAATGGCTAAAATCATTCAGATTTGATCCAAGTGACTGTACCTGTTAGAAAAAAATCAGCCCATGTATGGCCACCTTTATTCAAATGAACGACAACAAAGAGGTTCTATTCCTATCTTTTCTAGCAATCCTCAACTGGGACTGTGTTCCAGGAGAACAAGGGTGAGGATTTGATTGCACAAGACAAGAAACAAACCTCACGTGTTTGTGTAAATCAATACAATTAATAAATTAATAAATGAGCACATGAAACTGAATGAACAAGTAGACAAGTAAAAACCGTTTCTTTTTTTGGTGTGTGTGTATATATACAGTATATATACACTTTTGGTGTGAGATGGGCTTTCCATTTGTGAGGGACAATCAGTAGCTAATTAAATTGTAACAATAGAACAATATATACAGTATATAGTGACATATTATCAAAAGTTTTCACAGAGTGTAGGTTAACAGTTATCAAAAGCACACTTTTTGCCAGGTCATAGGTCAAATTCCACAATTTTCTCTTTCAAAATAAGTACAGATAGTAGAAATGTAACACCAAAACCAACCCCGTAACTACATTTAGTTGCACTGTCACTTATGCCTTCTCCTTCCATCTTTTCCTCTGCTTTATCCTCCCACTCTCGGATCTCATTCCCATTTAAATCGGACTGGCCTCTGTAGAAAGAGGAGGGCTTAGGTGGAAATGATAATCCTGACAGGTTTCCAGCAGGCAAAGGGTTGTGGGAGCTGCAAAACCTCAGGTCCCGTTCCTCTAGTGAGCGAAGGTCCCTTCCTCGAAGTCCTGAAGGGGAGACACAAGTTACTGGTGAGCTGGACACACTTGGGGAAGAGCGGAACCACCCCCATAGCGATCGGCAGCTGCAGTCACAGTGCCATGGATTCCCATTCAGGCGCAAGAATTGAAGGGAGGGAAGAGAGCGCAAACAGTCCCCTGAGAGGGAAGGAAGGCTGTTGTTGAAAAGGAAAAGAATAGTGAGGCTGCTTAGGCCTGTAAAAGCAGCAGGCGAAATTGTCACTAGGCGATTACTGTGAAGCAGTAGGCGATCGAGATTGGAAAGGCCATAAAAAGTTCCAGCTGGGAGGGACTGCAGAAAGTTTCCATAGAGAAACAGCTGTGTGAGGTTTGACAGGTCACGAAATAGGCCGTCCTAGAGAAGGAGAAAAAAATGAATTATCAGTATTTCTATATAAAAAACAAGGTATACCAGGAACATATTGTGTGTCCTATTTGATTGACCATTCTCTCTCTCACTGTATATATACAGTGGGGTGCGAAAGTTTAGGCAACCTTGTTAACCATCATGATTTTCCTGTATAAATAGTTGGTTGTTATGATAAAAAATGTCAGTTAAATATATCATATAGAAGACACACACAGTGATATGAAATGTATTGGATTTACAGAAAGTGTGCAATAATTGTTTAAATAAAATTAGGCAGGTGCATACGTTTGGACACTGTTGTCATTTTATTGATTCCAAAACATTTAGAACTGATTATTGGAACTCAGATTGGCTTGGTAAGCTCAGTGATTCCTGACCTACATACACAGGTGAATCCAATTATGAGAAAGAGTATTTAAGCGGGTCAGTTGTAAGTTTTCCTCCTCTTTTAATTTTCTTTGAAGAGTAGCAACATGGGGGTCTCAAAATAACTCTCAAATGACCTGAAGACAAAGATTGTTCACCATCATGGTTTAGGGGAAGGGTTCAGAAAGCTGTCTCAGAGATTTCAGCTGTCTGTTTCCACAGTTAGGAACATATTGAGGAAATGGAAGACCACAGGCTCAGTTCAAATTAACCACTTTACCCCCGCGCGTACGTATTTCTCCGCCCCTTTTTCCATCCTTTAACAACCAGGGACGGAGAAACACGTACTTTCCGCGTTCCCGACGCTGCCCGCGCTCCCGCTCGTAAACACGCCGCCCGCCGCTAGTAAACACGCCGCCGCCCGCTCGCCCAGAGATCAATGAACGGGAAAATCCATTCCCGTTCGTTGATCTAAGCCCCGCAATGATCAGCTGCTCTCCTATGGGCAGCGCGATCATTGTGAGAAAAAACTCACGTGTCCAGCCTCATTATACTTCCTCCAAGCTTCCGGAAGGAAGCTTGGAGGTCGCATTAAAACAAAAAGTTACTGTGGCCATCTTGTGGCCAAATAGTAAACTACACCCTACACATTTTTCACATACAAATAAATGACTTTTACACATAAAATTAACTCATTACCTCCCACACTCCCCAATTTATTTTTTTTTGTAATTAAAAAAAAATTAAAAAATTTACAATTAAAAAAAATACATAAATAGTTACCTTAGGGACTGAACTTTTTAAATATTTATGTCAAGAGGGTATAACACTGTTACTTTATAAACTATGGGCTTGTAATTAGGGATGGACGCAAAAATGAAAAAAATGCACCTTTATTTCCAAATAAAATATTGGCGCCAAACATTGTGATAGGGACATAATTTAAATGGTTTTATAACCGGGACAAAAGGGCAAATACGTTTCATGGGTTTTAATTACAGTAGCATGCATTATTTAAAAACTATAATGGCCGAAAACTGAAAAATAATTATTTTTTTCCCCACATTTTTCCTATTTTCCCATTAAAACACATTTAGAAAAAAATAATTCTTGGCATAATGTCCCACCTAAAGAAAGCCTAATTGGTGGCGGAAAAAACAAGATATAGTTCATTTCATTGCGATAAGTAATGATAAAGTTATAGACGAATGAATGGAAGGAGCGCTGAAAGGTGAAAATTGCTCTGGTGCTCAGGGGGTAAAACCCCTCAGTGGTGAAGTGGTTAAGGCTCGAAAGTGGCAGACCAAGAAAAATCTTGGATAGACAGAAACGATGAATAGAGAGAACAGTCAGAGTCAACCCACAGACCAGCCAGCACCAAAGACCTACAACATCATCTTGCTGCAGATGGAGTCACTGTGCATCGTTCAACCAATCAGCGCAATTTACACAAGGAGATGCTCTATGCAAGAGGGATGCAGAGGAAGCCTTTTCTCCACCCACAGTACAAACAGAGCCGTTTGAGGTATGCTAAAGCACATTTGGACAAGCCAGCTTAATTTTAGAATAAGGTGCTGTGGACTGATGAAACTAAAATTGAGTTATTTGGGCATAACAAGGGGCGTTGTGCATGGAGGAAAAACAACACAGCATTCCAAGAAAAACACCTGCTACCTACAGTAAAATATGGTGGTGGTTCTATCATGCCGTGGGGCTGTGTGGCCAGTGCAGGGACTGGGAATCTTGTCAAAGTTGAGGGACGCATGGATTTCACTCAGTATCAGCAGATTCTGGAGACCAATGTCCAGGAATCAGTGACAAAGCTGAAGCTGTGCTGGGGCTGGATCTTTCAACAAGACAACGACCCTAAACACTGCCCAAAATCCACTAAGGCATTCATGCAGAGGAACAGGTACAACGTTCTGGAATGGACATCTCAGTCCCCAGACCTGAATGTAATTGAAAATCTGAAAGAGAGCTGTCCATGCTCGGAAGCCATCAAACCTGAATGAACTAGAGATGTTTTGTAAAGAGGAATGGTCCAAAATACCTTTAACCATAATCCAGACTCTCATTGCAACCTACAGGAAGGGTTTAGAGGCTGTAATTTCTGCAAAAGGAGGATCTACTAAATACTGATTTCATTTATTTTTTTGTGGTGCCCAAATTTATGCAGCTGCCTAATTTTATTTAACCACTTCAGCCTTCAGTCGTTTTCACTTTATGCATCCGAGCAATGTTCACCTCCCATTCATTAGCCTTTAAGTTTATCACTACTTATCACAATTAACTGATCTATATCTTGTTTTTTTCCGCCACCAATTAGGCTTTCTTTGGGGGGTACATTTTGCTAAGCGCTACTTTACTGTAAATGCATTTTAACAGGAAGAATAAGAAGAAAACGGAAAAAATTCATTATTTCTCAGTTTTCAGCCATTATAGTTTTAAAATAATACATGCCTCCATAATTAAAACTCACGTATTGTATTTGCCCATATGTCCCGGTTATTACACCATTAAAATTATGTCCCTATAACAATGTATGGCGACAATATTTTATTTGGAAATAAAGGTGCATTTTTTCCATTTTGCATCTATCACTATTTACAAATTTAGAATAAAAAAAATATAGAAATATTTCATCTTTACATTGATATTTAAAAAGTTTAGACCCTTAGGTAAATATTTACATTTTTTTTTATTATTGTAATGTTTTTTTTTATTTTTTATATTAAACATTTTATTTGGGTATTTTTTGGGAGGGTGGGATGTAAACATTACTTTTATAATGTAAATGTGTGTTAAAGGGGAACTTCAGCCTAAACAAACATACTGTCATTAAGTTACATTAGTTATGTTAATTAGAATAGATGGGTAATATAATCTCTTACCCACCCTGTTTTAAAAGAACAGGCAAATGTTTGTGATTCATTGGGGCTGCCATCTTTGTCATGGGGCAGCCATCTTTTTGGTTGAAAGGAGGTGACAAGAAGCAGAAGACACAGTTCCAACTGTCCTGTGTCCTGATAACCCCTCCCAGCTGCACACGCTAGGCTTCAAATGTCAAATTCAAAATGTAAAAAAAAAAAATTGCACCAAAACAGCAGAACGAGAACAATAACATCAGAAATCTCATCATGCTTTGCACAGCATCAGGGGAAAAAAGCCCGGGCAGTTTTCTTCTATGCAGCTGAAAATGAGGCTTGTATAAGAGAAACAAAGTTCTGATGCTGTGAAACTGTTAAAGAAACACCAGGCCTTTTCAGTGCTGCTGAGTCGATTTTTAGTCCGGAGGTTCACTTTAAGTTTTATTTTTTTTACTTTTAGTTGTAGTTTTACTTTTTGGCCACAAGATGGCGGCCATGAGTTTGTTTAAATGACGTCCCTCTAAGCGTAACATACGCTTAGAGGGACGCATGGGGGACGCAACAGCCAGAAAAAGCGGAGCTTCTGAGAGAAGCTGTCGCTTTTTCTGCGGGGGAGAGGAATCAGTGATCGGGCACCATAGCCCAATTCACTGATTCGTGGGCTAACGATCCGCGGCCGGGAGTGCGCGTGCGTGCACGCGATCGGCCGCGGGAGCGCGCGGACGCGCACATGGCCTCCTGGGTGTAGCTAGTACGTCCAGGAGGCCAAAGTAGTTAAACAATTATTGCACACTTTCTGTAAATCCGATAAACTTCATTTCACTTCTCAAATATCAGTGTGTGTCTCCTATATGATATATTTAACTGACATTTTTTATTGTAACAACCAACGATTTATACAGGAAAATCATGACGATGAACAAGGTTGGAGTTTTTTTTCTCACTAAATAATAAAAATCATCATTTAAAACTGCATTTTGTGTTCAATTATGTTATTTTTGACTAATAGTTAACGGTTTTTGATGAGCAGAAACATTTAAGTGTGACAAACATGCAAAAGAATAAGAAATCAGGAAGGGGGCAAATAGTTTTACACACCACTGTATATATATATATATATATATATATATATATATATATATATATATATATATATATATATATATATATATATATATATATATATATATATACATACATATCTCCCTTTGTTCTATACAGTTACCCGTAAAAAACTAGTTCTTTTCTTTCACTTGGTTTCATGGGTTTGGTATGTGCTAGGGATGATTTGTGCTGCCTTGTAGATTAGAGATGGCGCTGTGTGAATCTCACCAGTCAAAGTAACTTTAAATTAAACTATTGAAGCAAATACCTCTAATAATAATTAACGACTAACTGATCTCATCTATTTAAGCATTTGTATGTATTCATGTATTCATGTATGCAGTATTGTGTGTTCCAATAGTTAGCTGAGATATTTTGTAAGTATCCAATCATTGTCGAAGTAGGAGGAATGATTGTAATGTATAATTGGGAGTATATAACTTCTGTTCCGAGCTTTCCTAGTCAGACATTGCTATGATTTAGTGCATGTCTCCTGTACAGTAAATAAACCAATACTTTACTTCCAATTTGTGGTATTTCACAACAATATACAGTATATGTACACTATATATATATATTGAGAGAAAGATTGACAATTTAGCAATGTTATCCACAGGAAAATGTATAGAATCTTTCACAATAATGAACAAACATTACAGACAATCGCCAGTAATGGAGCCAATGGCGGGAGGGAAGTGAGGGGTACCAGGTTAACATTTGTTTATCATACAAAAATCTCTATAAAAGATCAGACATATCGGCATCAGTTACAGAATGTAATCCACATCTTAATGCTCAAATAAGTTTATACCGCCTCTCACCCAGATGAAATCACATGTAAGGTGGCCATAAACGTATTGATTTTACAGGCGATATCCAGCAGATTTGATCACTCACTGATCAAATCTGGTAGAAATCGATGCTGCAATTGATTCCTAATCGATTCAGTCGGTCAGTTGCGTCTGATGAAAGGTATTGCTCAATCAGCAGTAGGTTTGGAGTACTGCAGTAGCGGTGTTTGATTTTTGGAAAAGCAACGTGCAGTACTAGCAGCAGAGCTCACACTCACCTGTCTGCTGGCGCATGTCTTCTCTCCATTGCTGACACTCCTCCCAGAACAGTAGACGCCCATCATGTACATGGTCACATAAGGTACTGTATGTGCTACCAGACCTCTAGTGTTCAGCCTCTATCATTTTGCACGGGACACTGGCACCCTGGGAGGGAAGAGACAGGGAGAAGCGCCGACAATGGAGACAAGAAACACCAGTGGCCAGGTAAGTGAAAGCTCTGCTGCCTACACTCTGCATGGACCAGGGGGAGCACATTAGATGGGGAGACCTATAGGGGGGGGGGCGGCAGCAGCTGAAACCTATTGAAAATCTGTGTGTACTGTGTGGAAGGATTCGATAAAATATATCCCTCTCTTACCAAATTATGATCTAAGAGGGATCTATCTGTTGATCACATTGACCAGTGTGTGGCTAGCCTTAACGTATACCTGAGATGGTACGTAGTGCTGTATTTATACTTATCTGGGGCTTTGTCCTGCCTCATGTGGTGCGTGGGTTCCTTCACTATGCTCTCCCGTTATCACCTCTGCTAATCTAGTAACCCTCTTTGTCAAACCATATAGCAGATAATCTGCCCAATGCCTTCAGGAAAGGGACCTTACTGGCCCCAAATGATTGTCGGATGTATGGTCAGTGTTAGAATTTAAGTATGATATGCTTGAATTCGTAGGCCTCAGTTACTTTAACTGAGGTTAGTTAAAAGACTTGACTTGCAGAGAGTTGCATGCACAGTACCACTCCGGTGCATTATATGAAGGTATTGTACTGTGATTTCTGCCCTTTAGGGATTAAAACCCGACTTTGCATCAACTCCATAATTTTGGGTGGGACTTTTGGCATGGATCCCCCTCCGGCGTGTCACAGTCCAGGTGTTAGACCCCTTGAAACAACTTTCCATCACTTTTGTGGCAAGAAACAGTCTTTGTAGGTTTTAAAATTCACCTGCCCATTTAAGTCTATGGCAGTTCACTGGGTTTGCATGTTCGTGATCATTTGCGGAAGTTTGCTGTTCGCAAACGGAAAATTCTATATTTGCGACATTTCTACCAGCATCCACTTTTACCAGATGTACAGTATATCTATCTGCATGAACTACAAATTAACTCTTTTCTTCTTATTTTCATATGTATCTTTCTAGTTTCATTGGTATACTTCTTTCATCTTTAGTGTACTATGTTACACTCTTTTTTAACCTACTTTTTATACTACTTTATTCTATTTTTGTTATCTGCTTATTTGTTTTTAATAACTCTTTTATTGACAGGAAAGGAACAAGACAGTTGTACATCATAATGCAAATTAAAACATAAAGTCGTAAATGACTAGCATATGTAATATTATCTGGTCAATTTCTATGTCAATTAGGGCATACTATAAATGCTTCAAGAAATAAAAACAACAAAAATTCTACCTCACAAAATAAATACAATCCACTAATTCAACCAAATAGTTAAACAGAACCTAAAAAAGTGCAGATTCTGCTGTGACCAAGAAAAACCTTAGAATCAATATGTTTTATAACTTCAGTAACTCTGTGTAATACGTAGGTGATAACCCAGAAACCTCAGAAAAGGACCCAGGATGCCAATCCCCGTTCCTAATTGACGTCCCAAAAGTCCCTCAGCTTGTGGAAATTGGCTTCTCTTTCATGGACTAGTGCGGTCAGGTGTTCCATTGCCCTACCCCACCTGAGTCTGTGGACTACATTTTCAACCCTGGGGGGAGACCTCCCTACCCAGAAGGAAGCAATTGACAACCGTGCTGCCGTCAATATGTGGTTTAGCAGTTTTGGGTATATTAATCTGTTTTATCTTTGGTTCTCCTAACCAGCTGCCTTCTTTATTTGCTAAACTTGATTTTAGAGCCTTTGCATAAAATCACTTGTCCCCACAGCAACCCACAGCTAAACTGATGAAGACCTCCTTCAGCAAGCATTTGATTTTGCTACTTCCATGCTATGGCTCTGCTGGTAAATTGAAATGAGTCCCAGGTGGGGGAATGCAATATTTAAATTTGCCACACCATTTAGTCTATTCATATGTCTACAAATGTCTTGTTAAGTTCAACATAGCCAGGGCCGGGCCGAGGCAGAGGCAAGAGAGGCTTCAGCCTCAGGGCACAGTGTAGCAGGGGGCGCACAACTCACTCAGCTATCATTCCCGTATTGTGTTTTAAGCAGAGAGAAATAAGAAAAGGGGATACATGGCACTGACTGCAAGCCAGATAACTAAAGATTAAGGTGTTTGGGGAGGGGGGGTTGGGGGCCCTGGGGCGCCTCTTAGTCTAATAGCAATCGCTGGGGAGGGAAGGGGGTCTGATCCCCTCCCCACAGATGTGCCCACTTCCCCCCTTCCTGGCTGCTACCCCCTCCAGTTCCCTGCCCCCCCCCACCCATGGCCAGATATATACCTCCCCCCACGTCTGCCGCCTGAGGAACCCGCCTCACCCCACCTCATGGGCGGCCCAGGGCTGGAAGGATGAAGGGGCGCACTTTGGTGTTTCATCCTTGGATGCTGGAGGACTTTGCCCCGACTCTGAACGTAGCTGTGTCTGCCTGCAGTAGCAGGTGGCAATGGTTTCAAAAGTACAGTAGCTCACACTTCTGGCTCTATGCTTCTGCTTGCCTAGTGCTTAGATGATCATGGCACAGCTAAGGCAAGGGTTGCAAGCTGCGGTCCCTCACCTAATTAAATTAGCTTCATTGTGCCCGCCTAGCTAACTACAGTTTGAATGACATGTAACAAGTGGACAAACATTTTTACTTTTTTTATTTTTAGTAAGTTATACATTTATTCTAAATACAAAATTAGATTTATTGATATTTAGTATATGAATTAGTCTAAGGATATTGCTAGTATCCTGGAAGACCACCAGTACCTCTGAAGTTCCTCAGAAAAGCAATTTGCAATGTCACTGATGGGAAAGGTTATGTTAGATACTAAAAAATGAATCTGACTAACTGAAAATAAGGACATTAGGACAGCATAATTTTTACCATACAGTAGTGGCCCGCTAAAAAAATGTTAAGAAATTGCTTGGGATGGCCCTACTTGGCTTCCACGTTCTGCTTAAAGCAAGCCTAAAGCGAAAATAAACTTATGAGATAATGATTTGTATGTGTAGTACAGCTAAGAAATACAGTAGAACATAAGTAGCAAGGAAAATAGTCTCATATTGTTTTCCAGTACATGAAAAGATAAAAAACTTCTGTTGTTATATCTGAAAAAAAGCTTCCCTGAGCTATTCAACCCACTGGATCGAATACAGTCCTGTTTTCTAAAGCACTTAAACAGGCAAGAAACAGTGAGTAACAGCTTGAGATAAGGTTTTACAGCAGGTAAGTTCAAAGGGTCATTATTTCTGCTTTGTTTTGTAGCTTAAAGAGAATCGGTACTGTCCAATTTGTACAAGAAAAAACATACCATTCAAGTCACTGTGATCTCCAGGATCCCTCTTTGCCATTTCTGCCGCTCCCCACCGCGATGCTGGCTTTTAAATGCCAGTCTTAGGCAGTGTTTACAAACAACAAACATGGCCGCTAACCAGGAAGTGATGTTTATGTGTGTGTGTATATATATATATATATATATATATATATATATATATATATATATATATATATATATTGTTGCAGTATACAAGTTTTTATTACATAGTGAATTATCTGCACTCCAGTCTGGGATTCTCACAGTTTCTCAGCATGTGACAGGCAGCTCCCTCCCTCCTCAGCCGCACAAACTGGATCAAGCTGAAACTGAGAGCAGAGGAGTAAACAAAGCTCATAGAGCCTGCAGGGGCGTGCATAACTTGTATTCATTACAACAGTAGCAGTATTCATTGACAAAGAAAAGAAGATTACATATATTACAGAGACATTGCAACTAGAAAAGGCTGCAGTAATTCAGACCACATTAGAACAAGAATAGGAACTTATAGGATAGAAGAAATAAGGCTGAACATTTTGTTACAGAGTCTCTTTAAAATACAGAGTGGGGTTTTATAACTGCAAATGTGACAGAATGAAAATAACAATATGAGACTCTTTTCCTTGCTATTAATGTTCTATTCATTATCCGTACTAAACATACAATTCATTATATCATAAGTTGCTTTTCCTTTTCAGGTTTGCCTTAAAAAGACTCTGAAGCAAATTTTTTTGCTATATTTACCTATTAATTCGCTTCAGAAGTCTCATTAGCTGCAAACCGCTGCATCCCCGCTGAAAGACGAGTGCTGCAGACCCCCCAAATCCCCTGAAAAACGTCCACGACCAACTTGGTCATGGATTTTGCTGTTCTGAGGGGCCTGGGGATTTGGGGGCTCTGCAGCCCTCGTTTTTCACCCGGGATGCGGCGGTTTGTGGCTAATGAGAGTTCTGAAGCGAATTAAAAGGTAAACATAGCAAAACATTTTTGCTTCAGACTCTCTTTAAAGAGACTCTGAAGCCAGTATAAATTCATGTTTTTAACTTGTATTGCTATCAAGGACCCTCAGCCCTGCTAAACCGACGCTATCCTGCGGCAAAACGAGGGGTCTATATACCCCCCTAATCCCTTCTCCTTTGTCCGGGGAGTGCTTCCTGAATGAGGCAGAGCTAATGGCTGTAGCTCTACCTCTCAGCGCGTCAATCCCGGCTGATCGCCGCCTCTCCCCGCCCCTCTCAATCTTCCTTCACAGAGAAGGGCGGGGGTGAGGCGGAGATCCGCCGGCAGATTGACGCGCATGGAGGCAGAGTTGCAGCTCATAGCTCTGCCTCCATAAGCAGCAAAATCCATGACCAAGAAAGTTGTGGATTTTGCAGGGGGATTTGAGGGGTATAGACCCATTGTTTTGCCGCGGGATATCGGCGGTTTAGCAGGGCTGAGAGGGTTCTTGACAGCAATACAAGTTAAAAAGAAGAATTTATATTCACTTCAGAGTCTCTTTAAACAGGTAGTAAACATTTGTACAACCAAACATTGAAATCCTAGAGCCATTAAAAAAATTAAAGAACTGGTGGTAACTGTAACTTATAATTAACTTATAAGTTTTAAACAATATTGTTTTTGGCTTGTTTGGCTTAGTGTACCACAGCATTATTCAGCACCCTGCAAATGAAACTAGATAACACTGTGTTTCCTCTGAATTCTTAATAATGTAACAGTAGCTGCAATTGTTCCTTTCTCAACTTTGTAAGCGGAGTAATGTTTCCATTTAATTTATTAATTACCAGTGATTTTAGCCTTACGGTTACAAGAGCTGAGTTAACTGGAATGTTTTGGAGATAATGTGAACCCTGCTCTTATTTCACCTTTTCACCTGATCTTTTTGTATAAATAGGTTCACAGGCCTTCCCTAATATTAAAAATATTTTTATGGTAGGTGTGAGCTTATTATTATTATTTTTTAACAATGTACCTAGCAATACCTTTGTAGCTTCCAAGTAGACGTAAGTGAAAGGAAGGTATTTCATTTTGCTCATATTTTACCATATGGTGCAACTGCTATTTTGCAATGATTGTCATGAATAAAAAAAATGTTGTAAAACTTTGTACAGTATATGTACCGAGGATCTCTGTAGAGCTGCATAAACATCTCTCCTTACTCCTTTCTTCCTCACTGGGACTGGGACTGGTAGGCAGTAATTTACTTGCCAGGAGCCAGTCTTACCCAGTCTCACCCAGTCTCTTAGTCTCAAGGGCTCTTCTACACTACATGCAATTACAATTTTGATGCGATTTTACATAATTCCAAATTCGTTTTTTTTTTATGTGATTAAAAAAAGTCCTGCATGCTGCATTTTTTCTGCATTTTTCTTCTTGTGTTGTTAGCAGCCAGTGAAAGTCAGAATCGTAAATCGCAATTGCCATCCCCCCTGGGCCCTGATGATGTTGGTCAGCTAAAGGGGGGGGAGAAGAACCAACAGATCTCTGCAGGGGCAAAATGAAGTTACGCCCTTTGCTATCATGTGTAGTCCTTAGGCTGAGTCTTATGCTGGGAATACACAGTGCGTTTTTGAGGCAGATAGATGGTTCGATAGATCATTTCCGACATCTCCGATCTCACTTTCGATCGTTTTACTGCTCGATTTTTGATAGAAGTGAATGGAAATTGATATGAAAAGAAAAGAGAATCGAGCAGGAAATCAAAACACGATCGAACGGCAATCGATCGCAAAAACGCATCGTGTATTCCCAGCATCAGTCTTCAGCCAATATTCAATCCCAGTCTACAAACTATCCGATTAAAATTATCATATCTTTTGATAAGAAGGAAATGAATTCTTAAGCAGATTGATTGGAAGAGACCAATAAATGATCATTTCTCAGCTGTAGAGCAATTTAAACATGCTGGTATTTATCAGCTAGTCCTACAATGTCACACTGTATACATGTGCAGCCAAGCAATGTATACAGGAACATTCATGAACTTGCTCAGAACAAAAGATCATACACACGTACATTGTTTTAGCTCTTCTTCTGAGTGACTAATCACTGATCGGGAACTTGCTCAGAATGATGGATTACGCATAAGGCTGTCCACAGTTTTCATATTTCATGGGATTTCTAGCCTTTAGGCTTAGGTGTACAGGCCCTCTTATAGGCTGCTGTCTACAAAAATGTAAGTTGTACTTCATGGCTAGCTGTTCCCAGGTGATACATATGCTTGCATTTTATTTTCATTAGAGGTTAGGGTCCTTTCCAATAGGATGATCTCACTGTAGAGGAAGGGTCTAGTATGGAATATTTTGCATGTAAATTGTTTTGGAAGCTAACACCCTCCATTATTGTAAATCTGTAGCATCTGTTTGTATCCAAGAGGTGCAGTCTGCCTATAAGAGGCTCTGCACACCTAAGCTGGAGAAAACTGACCCTATTCCAGCCACTATAGGGCATCCTATAGTGGCTGGGATAGGGTCAATTTTTTCATTCTGCGGCCACTTTATTAGATAAAGTTTTGGCCTCCCTGGTAAATATGACACCCTCATGGTTAAGGGACACCAGCGAGTTTCTGGATAGGATCCAATGCCTGACCTTTGACCCATCAAAAGAGTACTGGCTAGTCAGTTGGGACATTAGCTCTCTTTACACCTCAATCCCTCAGGTGGAAGGGATTCAAGCATCATTACCATCTTAGAGAAAAATTATAAAATAAAGAATGAATAAGGACACTTTCTTCTTACAGCAACAGGGGAGAGCAATGGGATCCAATGTCTTTTGCTGATGCATTTATGCATGACTTTGAAAGTCGGCACATGTATTCCAATGTAGCATTGCATGGTTTGGTGGTGCTACATTGACGACATCTTTTTGGTCTGGGAGGGCAACATTGGATCTCTGTTTCCATGAGGAGCTGAATCAGTTCCACCCCAACATCAGGTTTGATATTGTTTATGAGAAGGAACAACTGTCCTTTTTGGATACCCTTATTACTGATATTTACCACAAACCCACTGACCGCAATCAGTTGCTGAAGTTTGAGAGTTTCCACCCACCTGTTTTCTTCCACTCAGTGGCGAAGAGCCAAATTTTGCCAGTCAATAGAATTGTTACTGAGCCAGAGGTGGCCACTGAGCGGAGGAAACAGATGGTGGAAATATTTTTGTGACAGGGGTTACCTGTCTGAATTACTGACTAAGGTGGAAAAGTTGACTGTTTCTTGGTCACCATCCACCCCATGTCGGAGATCAGAGGGGGACACAAGGATACCCTTTGTGTGCCAATAGCATGGCTAGTCTAAATAAAAGCTTAGTCTTTTATTCATAAACACTGCAATCAGTGACGTAGCTAGAGACTGTGGGGACCCATAGCAACATTTTTATTGGGCTTTTAGATCTAGGCACTCTTAAGCAATGCCACCCGCCCCTACTCTAAGTATATGAGTTGACTGGGGAATTTACATTTCCATGCAATGTACACTGTGTCCATGGGCACTGAGAGGATAGTCAGAGGGTAGAGAAACAAAGGAAAGTGATTAGTGAACACATCAAGTACCATCTGGGCCCTCTCATCTCCAGGGCTCCATAGCAGCTACTGTGGCTGCTATGACTATTTCTACGCACCTGACTGGCATATCTTGAGCAGCACCTATCCAGACATTCCAGAGTTTTCCACCCCTTGTCATTGCATTATACAAAAATAATTTTGTCAAGTCCGATTTCCTTCCAAAAAATAAGAGGGGTGTTACTAACTTCTTGGGTGCACCTTATTTAGGTAGTTTTCCCTGTTTATCTTGTAGTGAATTCCCTAACTTGATTAAAGGCCAGTGGTTTGAAAATTGCCTGGGGAAAAGGAGGTTTAAAATCAATAATTCCCTCACATGCCAGAGTTCCTGTTGTTTACCACTTGCCCTGTCCGTGTGGGCTGTTACATTGGTGAAATGACACAGAAGGTTTGCGATCAGATAGGACAACATAGGAGCTCTGTGTGGGGTAAACGAAGTGATCTCCCCGTGGCGAGAAGTTCATGATAATTGATCATATACCAAAATTGAGGAGGGGTAGTGACCGTGTCACAAAACTTAAACAACGTGAAGTGTTTTGGATAGATAAATTAGGGACCCTGTTCCCATTTGGGTTAAAGAGAACCCGAGGTGGGTTCTAAAATCCAATTAGCATACAGAGGCTGGGTCTGCATATAATACCCAGCCTCTGTTGCTATACCGTCTCCCCCAGTCTCCCCCCTGCGCTCTGCTATGCCCCATAAATCAATCGGCATGCTGGCGATGGCTGTTTACATGTGAAGTGTCAGTCTGCCGCTCCCCCGCCTCCTCCATAGCGCCGGTCCCCGCCCGCGTCCCTTCCCTCCCCGCTGATTGGAGAGAAGGGACACGGGCGGGGACCGGCGCTATGGAGGAGGCGGGGGAGCGGCAGACTGACACTTCACATGTAAACAGCCGGCTGGCGGCACGCTGCGTGTCGCCAGCACGGCGATTGATTTATGGGGTACAGCAGAGCGCAGAAGGGGGCAGGGGGGGAAACAGTATGGCTAAAGAGGCTGGTCATTGTATGCAGAACCAGCCTCTGTATGCTAATTGGATTCTTAGAACCTACCTTGAGTTCTCTTTAAATGGGGACTATGATCTGAACTTTGTTTTTGTGATTTTCAGGCCGCCATGGACTGGACCACACCGATAAGGAGCATCTGGATATTTGCATATGGACTTTTGGTTTATTTTGGAGTCAGATAAGAGTGATTTGATAACACTAGTTATGTCATGCTATTGCATTTCTTTTTGTTTATATTTGGACCTGTATCCAAACAACCATGAATTTATTTCCTGTGTGAGAGTGTATATATACCTTTTCTTTTCCTGTATCCCATTAGCTTGTCAAAGGGCGGGGACGCCCCGAAACTGTTGCTTGTATCTCAACTGTTTGGCTCAAAATAAAGAGCATTGTGTGCTGCAAACCCTGTGGAACTCTGTATTTTACTTAGAGAACCTGGGGAATCCTTTGTTTGCTTGCACAGCCGCCCCCAGTGAGGAACTATGGGCCTGAATCATCAAGTTGCACAGCTTAATGTGAAGGAGTGCCCGCTTTGCCTGCCTTACATAGAAGCGCTTGCTGCTATGTAAGGAGCATGCCTTCCTAAGTTACGCACTTTGCTTACATAGCAACGCGCTTAACTCTAACTGCATGCGGTCCTGTGAAGAATCGTTACTGTGATACATCACTCGTGGCCGCTACTATGTTAATTTACATAGTTGTAAATTGACATTGTGGCGACCCCACCTTCTAGCAGCGCAGCTTGATGAAACAGGCCCTATATGTGGTGTTGCTGATTCATTGCATATATATATATATATATATATATATATATATATATATATATATATATATATATATATATATACATATATATATATTCTGACACGCTGGTTGGGCATCTGGGCGCACTTTAATTTTGTGTACAGGGCTTTTTGCGCTGCTCAGTGCATTGCCTATATGTGATGAGACACTGGAGACTGGGTGTATATGAGAATATAAAGCTATTGTGATAAGACCTTTCACTTCTTGTACATTTAATTCAGTTAAAAGATCTCTGCCCATTATAGCGGAACCATTCTTCACAACGTACAGTTTGACTTGCACCCTAGTTTAACAGTTACTGGGAGCCAACCAAGCACAGGAATAGTTTAATACAAAAGAAAAAAAGAATTTGGGAGTCGGCACTACAATGCTGAGTCATGTGCTGTAAGACTAGAGGCCACGGTATGAAAGCAGCATGCTCTAAGTACTTGGATGTAGAAAACAGGTGCAAAAAGGACATGTAAGGCTGGAGGATGCCTGGCACTGCTGCTTTAGGTGCATATTTTTATTTGGTGCAAAATGAATGAACATATATGTAGTGCAGTGCAAAGATTTCTTCAAAGTAAGCACAGTTACGCATACCGGGTGTCCGGGAGCTAGTCACAAATTGTGAGTGGGGGCATAGATAGCCTGACTGACTATTTGCGTCTGTCTGCGCTTCTTGTGAGGCTGTGTCAGACTGCATTTATTACTCATAAAGGTTTATTCCTCTTCAACGTGAAACATGGAAAATACAAGTGTTCCAACCTGCTTACAGTGACAAGGCGATGAGGATGTTACACCCATGAACTGTCTGATGGACGTATATGGAATGCCAATCATCTTGCACATAGGAGGCAGGACTTGTCAGACATTTTCATTTCACAAAGGGTAGGTCATATTGCAACCGATGATGATCAATCTGAAAAGGAAACAAAACTAACCAGACATACCTAAAGAGTCAGAAGACCACCTGTGTGGACTAAAGACTATGTGATGTAGATAACTTGGATATAATTGCTTTGTGTTATAATTGGATATTATGCTGGGAATACACGGTTCGTTTCTCCTCTCAATTGTTTTTGTGGCTCGATTCTGTAGTCGATCTCTTATCTTCCGCCCGTTCTTCTTATCTTTTTCCATTCACTTCTATCAGAAATCGAGTGGCGAAAAATCAAAAGGACATGTCGGAAATTATCTATCGAACCATCTAATCACCTAAAAAACGAACCGTGTATTCCCAGCATTAGCTTGCTTGACGTTTTCTAATGCTGAGAATACACGGTTTGTTTTTTAGGTGATTAGATAGTTTGATAGATAATTTCCGACATGTCTGATCTCCCTTTTGATTCTTTCGATTCTTGATTTCTGATAGAAGTGAATGGAAAAAGATAAGAAAAACAAGCCTAAGATAAAAGAATCGACTACAGAATTGAGCTGCAAAAACGATCGAGAGGAGAAACGCACGGCAGCAACGAACCGTGTATTCCCAGCATTAAAGAAGCTTTTGTAACAAGAGGGGAATATGTGGTGTTCATACATCTGGCCTGTAGAAGTCACTGTTCTACTTGCTTGCTGCATAAGATTATCTTTCCTGTTCTGCCTGGTTGAGGGCACAGAAAAAAGACACTGTTTATGAATCCTGTATATAAACCTACTTTCAGTTTTTCTTCATCCGTGACTACCAAACGCAACAATTCCATATTGTGGCAGAGAAAAGCACACGGGTACAAGGGCCCTGCCAAAAAGGCTTACAATCTAAGTCTTTGTTTGTCAAATGCTGTCCCTCAGAGGGACTCACAATCTAATCCCTACCATAATCATACTGTATGTCCATCAAAGTCTAGAACCAATTTAGAGGTAAGTCAATTGATTTATCAGTATGTTTTTGAGATGTACGAGGAAACCAGGGCTCCTGGAGGAAACCCACCCAAACACCGTGAGAACATACAAACGCTACACAGATAGGGCTTGATTCACAAAGCGGTGCTAACTGTTAGCACGCCTGTGAAAACCCCCTTAGCATGTCTAAACGAGCTTTTCGCGCACAAAACTTTAAGCACGAAAAACTTTATGCGCGGAAAACTTTACGCACGCACTGCACAGAGGGCGCTTCGCGCGAAGTGCCCGTTAAAGCCTATGGGACTTAGCGCGCGCATAAGACTTTGCTCAATCAGATCGCACGCTAAGTACCGCACGCAAAGTACCGTGCGCAAAGTTTTGCGCGCAGTACTTAGCGTGCGATCTGATTGAGAAAACCGGTGCTAACCTACTTAGCACCCTGGTTAGCGCGCCTAAAGACTTTAGACGTGCTAAGTAGGTTAGCACCGCATAGTGAATCAAGCCCATAGTGCTCTGGCTGGGATTTGAACCAGGGACTCGGTGCTGCAAGGCAAGAGTGGTATCCATTGTGCAAGCATGTCCACATGTTGGAACCTGCAAAACATTCACACACAACTGCAAGCTACAAAAACTCAGCTAGCGAGGTAAATGACCCATGGGTATTCACCCTGATGCAGTTATCTACCAGATAATCTGTAATTGCTTCTCCTAACAATTAGCATCAGTAGCAAACCAAAGTTATAATAGATATAGTGACATTGCTTAATGAATAATATCAGATGTTCCTTGGACCACAATATCTTTAAAAAATGGCTGCAAACTTTTACTTTGCCAGGTTAAATATACGCCTTACTGTTTTAACATCTGTTAGTTCACTTGCGTAATGTGATAACGTTCTTGGCTTCCTTTTAAAAAAACGCCTCTTCTTTCTGGAAACAGATTTCAAAAACACTGATGCAGCAGAGACTCAAATTTAAAATGTGGCATTATCATTCTTAAACTAACTGCACTAATTAATCATCATGGAAGGCTGAAAGACAAGCACAAGTGCAGTACAGGACATTTATTGTGGATAGCTGGTAGGCACTGAGGTAACAGCAGTTTTGGGCCTACTGTCTACAATCATCTTTTCAATAGTTTTGCACAGACTGCAATATTGAGAGTAAAGGTGTATACACACACACACACACACACACGCACGCACGCACGCACGCACGCACGCACGCACGCACGCACGCACACACACACACACACACACACACACACCTAGCTGAAATGTAAATAAAAGCTGGGAAATTTTTTTCTCTCATAATAATGCCTCTTGTACATCATCTTATTTTTGTGAGACACCTATGTTATTTCCCGTCTAAAAATGATTTGCTGTTTGAAGTAATAGTAATGTCATGGCATATACATTTTAGGCCCAGTGCACACCAAAACCGCTAGCAGATCTGCAAAACGCTAGCAGTTTTGGGATCAGATTGCAGAGCGATTCTAGGCATGTTTAGAGCGGATTTCTAAACATGCCTAGTGGTTTTGGCTGCGTTTTTGTGTAGCAGATTACACAAATTGTTACAGGAAAAGCTGTACTGAACAGCTTCTGTAACAAAAACGCCTGGCAAACCGCTCTGAAGTAGCGTTTTTCAGAGCGGTTTGCATTTTTCCTATCCTTTACATTGAGGCAGAAATGCTTCTGCAAACCGCAAACGTGCAGCAGGAGGCACGTTTGCGGTTTGCTACAATCCTCAAACCGCCGGTGTGCACCATCTCATTGAGATACATTAACCGAGCGGTTTGACAGGCGGATGCAGCCGGCGGATCGCATCAAAAAACGCTCGGTGTGCACTGGGCCTTACAAACAAAATGTAAACTTGGTTTTCTTGAAAAAAAAAAAATTTTTGTTGCACCCCTGGTGAGTGGTGAGTGGCACTGACATGGCTCTGCGCATGATGATGCAGGTTTACATACAGATGTAATTTGAGATAAAGAAAAAACATTTGCAGCCACTGTAGCAGAGGCCAGACAATGTCATGGCATGTACATTTTACAAACAAAATTTAAACTTTTTTCTTTTTAAATGTTTGTTGCATCCCTGGTGAGTGACACTAACAAGAGATGCGGTGACTTGGCTCTGCACATGATGGTGCAGGTTTATATACAAATGTAATTTGAGAAAAAAAATATTTTTGCAGCCACTGTAGCATAGGCCAGAACGATGTCATGCCATATACATTTTACATACCAAAAATTATTGTTTTTCTTTTAAAAGAATGTTTGTTGCACTCCTGGTGACACTGACAAGAGATGAAGTGATTTGGCTCTGCACATGGTACAGGTTTACATGGTAGTGCTACAGCACCTTCACCACGACAAGGTAACAATCACAAAGGGGAATTGACACGTACATGGCTTTTTTTTTTTTTTGCAGCCACTGTGTAGCACCAGAGGCTAGAAAAAATTGGCATATATACATGCCTGAAAAATTAGGTTTTGTAGCAGCAGTGCCATGCGGCATGCAGCAGAGATGAAAGACAGCTGTGTGGGGACTGAGTATCAAGTCTTCTGGCTTGCAGTAACCCTCCGGGATCCCTGCCTCATTAATCTTAAGGTGACATCTCTTGTCAGTGACAATCCCTCCTTCTGCACTGAAGGTCCTTTCTGACAGGACGCTTGTGGCGGGGCAAGCCAAAAGTTCGACGGCAAATTGTGACAGCTGTGGCAACAGGTCAAGCCTGCACACCCAGTAGTCCAGGGGTTCATTGCTCCTCAGGGTGCCGATATTAGCAGTTAACGCCAGGTAGTCCACTACCTGTCAGTTGAGGCATTCTCTGAGGGTGGATCCCGAAGGACTGTGGCGATGCTTTGGACTAAAAACATTTTGCATGTGCAACGTCACCAATGCATCAGTAAAATGGCCTGTTCTTGCTGGCCTGGCCACGGGAGTAGGATTACTGGCACCTCTTACCCTGTTATATTCCCGTCCTGCTGTAACATCACACTTAAATGCAGTGTACAGCATAATTTGCAGGCTGTGTTGCAACTGGTGCATGCTTTCTGACTTCTGGTGATTTGGTAACATTTCCACCACTTTGTGCTTATACCGAGGGTCTAGGAGCATTGCCACCCAGTACAGGTCCTTCTCCTTTAGCCTTTTTATATGGGGGTCCCTCAGCAGACAGGACAGCATGAAAGACCCCATTTGGACAAGGTTGGATGCTGATGTAGCCATCTCCTGTTCCTCTTCCTCACTGATGTCATTGAAGGCCTCCTCCTCCCCCCAGCCACGTAAGCCACCTTCCTCCTCTGACTCCTCTTCTTCAGACTCCTCTATATGCATTTCCGCAGTTACAGCAGGTGACGACAAGGCTTCTTTTGGTGGTGATGGTGACCATAACTCTTCCTCTTCCTGGTCAACACAACAGACAAATATATGTGTGCTGTGTGTTACAACCTGGACTAATGGATATTATGTCCAAAGTGAATCAGTTCTCCAATGCCAGTGTCAGACAATGAAAGGAGGAAAGGTAGCATCCAATGCAGCTCTCTCAGCGGTAGGATTTGACAAGTGACTGTATCAGAAAAAGGAGAGAGAAGAGAGCACCTCTATGGTGCAATACCTTTAATTCAGTTTGCAAATTGCAAAAGAAATGCCTGTACAAGATCGCATAAATTTGCAAGCATATCCCACATGCTCAATGTTCCACTCCCCAGACGTCGACTGTGGCCAACGGGGGACATCAACAAGGGTCCATGGTAGATCTGGAGTCCAGTCAATGTATAGTTGGGATTACACCTTTTAAGGAAAAAGAATGAAAAACCGTAATGTCCTTAATTGGATGATCCACCACACCCGTCATCTAATGCTTGATTAAAAGGCCAAGAATATCAAAAACAACATCATGGCACATCAAAGTCTTGCGAAAAATCGATACAACTTTATTCAAAAATACTAAAGGTTATTTTGTCATAAAAAACTCTTATCCAAAAAACTTTTTCAAAGATAGCATTAAAGCTCATCAAATGTTTTCATGGCAATAAGATTGAGAACATGTGCCATGTTGCCAACAGATTGCTTCCATTGTCATACCCCACTTTTCCAATCTCTAGTAGGTGTGGGGACAGCCATCGAGCTGTGAGTTCAGAGTGGACAGGAATGTTTGTCCGATGTGCCTCTCATATTTCAGGCAAGCCATCCCCAAGACGGCATGACACCATCGTACCTGGGATGTGGAATAGGCCCTGGGGTGCTGGAGATGTACACTTGTAGAAGAGGAGGGCACAGCAGCAGCAGAGGATGACTCAGCCGAGGATGATAGTGAAGAGGATTGAGGAGGAGTAAGCAGAGAAAAGGAGGAGTAAGAGGAGAAGAGGAGGTAGCAGCAGGCCTGCCTGCAATTCGTGGCGGTGACACTGACTCCACTGTGGAGCCACGCATTCCATGCTTCCCAGCTGTCAGCAGGTTTATGTAATGTGCAGTGTAGGTGATATACCTGCCCTAACCGTGCTTTGAAGACCAGGTATCAGTGGTCATATAGACCCTTGCCTCAACACTGTGTGCCAGGGATACAGTGACTTGGCTCCGCATATTACGGTAAAGGTTTGGTATTACCTTTTTGGAGAAAAAGTTTGTGCTGGGTAACACATTTTTTAAATGCCTCAGAGCCCACCAGCTGGAATGGTAACAGCTGGCAGGCTAAGAGTTCAGACAAGCCAGCTGTCAGACGCTGGGCAAGGGGGTGACTCAGAGACATCGGCTACTTACCCAAAAAATGTCTTTAACAGAAACCTGACTGTGGGCAGATGAGCAGGAACTGGTCAAGGTGAGAGGGTGGTTGAGAAGGGACAAGGACAGCAGAGGTTGACGTGGCTGAAGAAGCTGGACCAGGAGGAGGGTGGCTTTGACTTTGTGTGCTGCTTATCCTCATGTGTTGTTCCCATTGTCGTTTGTGATGGGAGATGAGGTGCCTTTGCCTAGGTGGGACTTGGCCTTCCCATGGATCAGATTCTTATGGCACAAGTTGCAAATGGCATGAATGTTGTCAGAGGCACACACACACACAAAATTGCCACACTGGTGAGCTTTGGGATGTTGGCATTCTGGTGGTGGTAACAGCAGAAGTTGGCGAGCGTCTTCACTGGCTGACCCCAGGTGCCGATACATGCTGTTTGCCAATGCCACTAGCTCCTTGCGAGCTCCCCCTGCTTCCAACTTGTCTCCTCCTTCTTTCTGTCTCCCCATCTGAACTGACCCCCTCTTCATCTCTTCTTGTGGGCACCCACGTCACATCCATGGACACATTGTCATCATCAGCTGCTTCACTTGTATTTGACAGCTCACAAAAGGCAGCAGCAGCGGGTACATCATCATGACACCTTACATCCATGTGTGTAATGTTGCCTGACTGAGACATATCAGGTGTAACATCCTCATCTCCATCCCCTAGCAATAATGCTTCTGCATCACTAATTTCCTCAAACTGATGTGTAAATAACTCCTCTGACACATCAAGTGAATTGGCTGTAGTGCTGCTGGTGGTGGTGGGGCGAGTGGTAAGTTGTGGGGTGCCTGAATCAGAGCAGGAGGAGGATGGTGCACCAAGGTTCCGAGAGGAAGCAGTAGAAGATTGGGTGTGCTGTTGTGTAAACCAATCAATTACTTCCTCAGCATTTTGGGAGTTCAGGGTACGTGGCTTCTGAACACTGCACATTATTCTAGGGCCACAGGAAATCACAGCAGCACGGCCCTTACGACCCCTGAGGTATGGCCTGCCTCTGCCTGTCATTTTTTTATATCATAATATTAAAATATCCCCAAAAAATACCCTGCCAATGAGGAACAGGTTCACTCCACACAGGTCGGGTGACTGATAGGGTTTATGTAATGCTATCTGCAATAATCACTCACAATACAGGACCAATACAGGGGGCAGTAGTGGTCAGATACTATATGATGCCAGTAGTGTTTCACTCAGGTGTTTTTTTTTTGTTTTTTTGCAAAGTGAATGTCACTCTGCAAAGGTTGGGTGACCGATTGGGTTTATATAATAAGTAATCTTGTACACACTATTGGGATAGAATTCAAGTTTCATAATATATATCAATTTATACCACAGCATGGACTACTACAGTATAAAAAATAACTTTTATTCATCGTAAATATAAAACGCCATCATAATAAAAAAAAAACCTCTAATAGGGTACTACCAGCAAAAGTCCCACAGTGCGCACTGTGCCATATGTAAAGGGCGATAGTTGAATCGCCTATACACCTAAAATGAGGCCTCTAAATATAAATTGTTGAGTTATGGGAAAGTTTGCTACAAAAATGTCCATCCACAATTCAAAAATGACCAGATGCAGATATATTTTCAAGGTAGATGATCCATAGGAGACAGCAAAAACCATCTCATGCATTGTAATAAGTAGTTTTAATATTTTAATCGAGTAATCTAAATATGTGATGATTGGAGCTCTCTGCATAGCGAGGGCCCTGCTATGAGGGGAAGGATAATTATCTATATTGGATGTGACGCGATTGAGATATCAAAGCTATAAATTGTATATGTGATATTGATAAGACTGATCGAAAAGAAATCTTCTATTATTTAGGTTAGGGTAACAAGGCTGGAGTGATAATTCTATAGACAATAGGTCTGCTCTCAGGAATTCTTTGCTTTGAGAAGCAATGGTATGTATAGGACAGCCTTCCCCCATAAAGGTAATTAGAGCATGTTGTTTCCATCATTGGGAGCAGGGTGTGCATTCCTCAAGCCATAGCAGTACAATGAAGCTGTTAGAATTCTGGATTTAACTAGTTTGACCATGCGCTTTGGGATAAAGGAACAGTTAACTGAAATAGCTAGATTCAGTAGTCGACCAATAGAGACTACAGCATTATTTAATTGGACCAATCACAGATAGCATCGTGTTATACTGTGGGTCCATCCCATTTTAGTTATACAGGGTACTGAGGCGGGAAGGGGTCATTCTTTTCTTCCTGCTTCTTCCAGCCTCATACACACACATACACACACACACATACATTTCCACAGACATGCAGACATACAAGCCAATACAATAAGCTTTTTATTAATATACTTACAGATTACTCAGCAATCAATTTGTTCATCTTTTGTAATCATTTATAATGTAACTAAGATTTGTACCTTTATTGATTTATTTTTGAATATTCATGGAAGATCAATAATGTTAAATAAACAACCACATCCTTTTAAATGATTTACTCTGGTCTCTGAAAGACTTTGTTCTTAAATTACAAATCCCACATTTAACATGCATATACGTGAGATTCTTTAAAGCAAACTCCGCTGCTGTATAAATGTATAGTCTGTGCAACAAATGTCACCATCCAATAGGCCCAAGGTGATGTACAGTCTCATATGTATTGCTAATGCTGTTAATTGTGTCTTCTTTGATGGTTTTTGCTGTCTCTTATGGATCATCTACCTTGAAAATATATCTGCATCTGGTAATTTTTGGATTGCGGATGGACATTTTTGTCGCAAACTTTCCCATAACTCTACAATTTATATTTAGAGGCCTCATTTTAGGTGTATAGGCGATTTAACTATTACCCTTTACATATGGCACAGTGCGCACTGTGGGACTTTTGCTGGTAGTACCCTATTAGAGTTTTTTTTTTATTATGATGGCATTTAATATTTACAATAAATAAAAGTTATTTTTTATACTGTAGTAGTCCATGCTGTAGGGACAAGTGCCTTACGAAGGCACATGGAGAAAAGGCACAAACTGCAATGGGAAGAGCACCTGAGCAAAAGCAGCACACAAAAGAAAAGTCACCCTCATTCTCCTCTTCCTCCTTCAGGTGCAGCATCTTCAGCCGCTTTCGCTCCTGCACCTTCACAGCCACCCTCCTCCACTCCGCCTCTGCCCTTGAGAGGTTCCTGCTCCTCTGCCCACAGCAGCCAGATGTCTGTGAAGGAAATCTTTGAGCGGAAGAAGCAAATTTCTGCCAGTCACCCGCTTGCCTGGCGTCTGACAGCTGGCGTGGCGGAACTGTTAGCTCACAATACAAACTGGTGGACTCTAAGGCCTTCCGTAAATTTGTGGCCATTGGGACACCGCAGTGGAAGATACCAGGCCGCAATTATTTCTCTAAAAAGGCGATACCCAAACTGTACCGTGAAGTTGAGAGGCAAGTGGTGTCATCTCTGGCACACAGCGTTGGGTCAAGGGTCCACCTGACCACGGATGCCTGGTCTGCCAAGCACGGTCAGGGCCGCTACATTACTTACACAGCCCATTTAGTCAACCTGGTGACCGATGGCAAGCAGGGAGTACGTGGCTGTGCAGCGGACCAACTTGTGACACCTCTACGGCTTGCAGGCAGGCCTCCTGCCACCTCCTCTCCTCCTGCTACATCCTCTTCACTGTCGTCATCCTCCTCCTCCTTGGCTGAGTGGCAGTTCAACTCTACTGGTGCTGCGATCCCCTCTCCAGCTACACAGCCCCAGCTCCCCAGGGCCTATGCAGCATGCCAGGTACGACGGAGTCACGCCATCTTAGACATGTCTTGCCTCAAATCGGAGAGTCACACTGGACCAGCTCTCCTGGCTGCTCTTAACAAACAGGTGGATCAGTGGCTGACCCTGCACCAGCTGGAGATCGGCAACGTGGTGTGTAACAACAGCAGCAATCTCCTTTCCGCTTTGAATTTGTGAAAGCTGACACATGTACCCTGCATGGCACATGTGCTGAATCCAGTCATTCAAAGATATGTCTCAAAGTACCCAGGCTTAGAGGACATCCTGAAGCAGGCCAGGAAGTTGTGTGGACATTTCAGGTGGTCTTACATGGCCATAGCACGCTTTGCGGACAGTCAGCGGAGAAACAACTTGCCGGTGAGACGCTTGATATGTGATAGCCTGACTCACTGGAATTCAACCCTGGTCATGTTCTCTCACCTGCTAGAACAGGAGAAAGCCCTCGCCCAGTACCTCTACAATTTCAGTAGAAGGACACAATCTGGGGAGATGAGGATGTTGTGGCCCAACAACTGGACACTGATGTGAAATGCATGCAGGCTCATGCAGCCGTTTGAGGAGGTGACCAACCTGGTGAGTCGCAGTGAAGGCACCATCAGCGACTTGATCCCCTACGCTTACTTCCTGGAGCATGCCGTGCGTAGAGTGGTGGATCAAGCTGTGGAGGAGCGTGAAGAGGAACAGTTGTGGGAGCAATTTACATCGGAATTTGATGTTTCCTCAACACCTGCGGCAGCACAGAGGGGGGAGGAGGAGGAAGAGTCGTGTGGGGAAGAGGAGTCAGACTCAGATGATGAGGTAGGTGTTTCTTTGGAGGAGGTGGTGGCAGAAGAACAACCGCAGCAGGCGTCGCAGGGGGCTTGTGCTGCTGTACGTTCCCGTGGTATTGTTCGTGGCTGAGGGAGGATGAGGACTTACCTGACATCACTGAGGAAGAGCAAGAGGAGATGGATAGTACGTCTGCATCCAACTTTGTGCAGATGTCATCTGTCATGCTGTCTAGCCTGTTGAGGGACTCCCGTATAAAAAAACTCAAGGGTAATGAGCTGTACTGGGTGGCCACGCTACTAGACCCTCGGTATAGGCACAAAGTGGCGGACATGTTACCAACTCACCGGAAGGCAGAAAGGACGCAGCACATGCAGAACAAGCTGGCAACTATGCTTTACAATACGTTTAAGGGTGATGTCACAGCACAACGCTATAAAGGTACCACTGCCAGTAATCCTCCTCCCATGTCCACGCAGGCAAGGACAGGACGCTCCAGCGATCTCATGGTGATGTCGGACATGCGGACATTCTTTAGTCCAACCGCCTCCACTTAGCGCTTCCGGATCCACCCTCCACCAATGCCTGGAACCTGAACTGAGTAAAATTATTTAAAATAAACACATGAGGTAACTTCAAATGAACATTACATAGTTACCTTGCCATTAGTTCCTCTCAGAAGCTCATCATTTTCTTTTGACAATAATCCCTTCCAGTTCTGACAACAATTTTGTCAGAACTGAAATATATCAGTTGCTGTCAGTTATTTATCAGTTGCTGTCAGTTATAGCTGAGGGGACAACTGCTGTGCCAAGTAATGTCTATGTTTCCCTATGGCTCAAGTGGGCAATGTTACAGTTTAACAGTGTGCTGACCAGAAAGCTGTTATGGGGTAATGGCCATTTTCAAAATGGAGGACGGAAAATTCCCATGATCACAGTGGACAAACAGGATGCGGGAAAGGAGAAAGAGATTGAGGAGTAGACTACACGGGAAGTAAGTATGACTTGTGTATGTTTATTTTGACTTTTAATTTTCAGTTCAGGTTTTCTTTAAGTGTGGATGTAGACACTGTGAGCAGCGATGAACCCTTGGACTACTGGGTGCGCAGGCTTGACCTGTGGCCAGAGCAGTCCCAATTTGCCATCCAACTTCTGTCTTGCCCTGCCTCAAGCGTCCTGTCAGAAAGGACCTTCAGCACAGCTGGAGGCATTGTCACTGAGAAGAGAAGTCGCCTAAGTCACAAAAGTGTTCAGTACCTGACCTTTATCAAAATGTATGAGGCATGGATCCCGGAGGGCTACTGCCCGCCCGAAGACTAAGTCAGTCCCCACACACAGCATCTCTGCCTGCACGCAGTTTGACTGGCTGCCTGCCCCAAGACTAAGTCGCTCCCCACACAGCACCTCTGCCTGCAGGCGGCTTGACTGCCTTCTCTGCCACCCCAACAGGGTCCAGGACTCCAGGTGGATTCCTGAATTTTTTAGGCTGCTAGCAGCGGCCGCTATAATAATTTTTCTGGTGCGTTTCCATGCCTGCCTAATTTTTCTGGCTGCACTGTGGCGGCAACAACAAAACTAAAGGCATGTACATGTGCCCATTCCCCTTCATGATCATTAACTTGCCGCAGTGAAGGGGCTTGCGTATCACAATGAAGCAGTTACCTATATGAGTGTCTCGGGGGTGGCACACTAAAGATAATAAGGTCGTTGCTTCATTGTGGACAGACCAAATTTGATCAGCTGGACAGTCACTGTTGTTCTATCATTGAGCTACCACAGCCCGGAGACCATATGGGCTTGAAAACCGCCACGGCCTGCACTCTGGCCATGGTGCGCAGCAGTCCAGCACGGCCATCACTACGCAAACAAGCTGTTTGCAGTGCATTACACAGTGCGTTTGGTGTGTCAGTATGAAGCAGTACTCTAATTACACTCCCTGATTGATGTAAACACATGCAAGATGTTTTAAAGCACTTTAGGCCTGCAATTTAGCATTCAATGTGATTTCTGCCCTTAAAACGCTGCTTTGCGTCCAATCCAGATTTTTCCCCGGGACTTTTGGCGTGTATCCTACTCATCCATGCAAAAACTCAGGTGTTAGACCCCTTGAAACATCTTTGCCGTCACTTTTGTGGCCATCAAAAAATGTTCTAGTTTTCAAAGTTCGCCTCCCCATTGAAGTCTATTGCGGTTCGCGAAGGTTCACGTGAACCGAACTTTTTCGCGGGAGGTTCGCGAACCGAAAATCGGAGGTTCGGGCCATCTCTACTCAGGATGCTGTAGTAGCATCAAGAAACTCAGTGGGGACACAGAACAGTGGCCTAACTAATGTTTTCACTATCTACAGCAAAGCTCTCTCTAGTCTCCTTCACAGCAGCTACAGGCAGACTTTAAAATGGCTGCTGTGCGGGCGTTTTTATAGGGGGGCGTGGTCCAGGAGGGAGTGCTAGCTGATTGGCTGCCATGTGCTTGCTGACTCTGGAGTGAGGCCTTAAAGGGAAGGTTCACGCTAATTAAAAAATACAAATCCACTTACCTGGGGTTTTCTCCAGCCCGTGGCAGCCAGGACGTGCCCTCGATGTTGCTCCGGAGGCTCCCGGTCTTCTTCGGTGGCGCACCTGACCTGGCAAGGCCGGCTTACAGGTCGGGCTCTTCTGCGCTCCAACGTGCGTCTAACTGGTGCACGCTGACGTCATCGGACGTCCTCCGGGCTGTACTGCGCAGGTCTTGTACATGTGTACAAGGCATTGACCCCTCAGGTTGGAGAGGCTGACAGTGGTACCCTCGAGCGTTTGATATAACCAAGATGTTTTTACGCAGCAGGTCACAAATTAGGTTATATTTTTAGAATAACTTATGTTTTGAAATGTGGCTACAACAATAATAAATTCAGTTATACCAGCTCAAAATAACGTATATATATTTGACATTAAATGTGGCTACAACGTGCGCATCTAAAAATTGGTTATATTACCAGATGCCTAATTTCATGTGGATGAGCATTCTTCTGCACCTCTCCTATGGCTTGCCACTGTTGCCCCTGTTTGTAGCTCCAACTGTGAGCATTCAGATTTTGGCACATGCGTATTTCACTCCGTGCACCCCAGTGTGTTTTCTCCCTGCACAGCAGCCATGGCTGAAAGCATCCTGGGCATGTGAAGTTTATAAATAATTGAAACTGCACATGCCAAAATGCTCCCAGTGATGGTTGTTACATGCAGCCAAGTGCTCTGTGCATGCACCCTGGACATCCCGAAAGAAGGATGCAGTGACAAGACCGAGGGTATGCCAAACAAACACAGTAAAGAACCTGGAACTGTAAGTGTAAGGAGAACATATACTTCGCCAAGGTACATATATCTGTTTTTGCAAATTTCAAAACCTCTGTCATTGCCACAAAAAATTCATCCCAGAAAATGTGGTCTAATGCTACAAGGTACACCGTTACATAGGGAAGAGGTCAAAGATAAATGCAATCATTACAGACACAGAAAGATAGGAAATTGCCAGTTATAATCAATGCAATAGATATTTATTTACTTGCCATAATGCCTTTTTAAAGCTCATGTTAAGCTGAAAAAAAACCAAAAACAGATACTCACCTCTGGAGCGGGAAGGCTCTGGGTCCTATAGAGCTTCCCGTTCCTCTCATGGTCCCTGCGTTCCAGCAATGTTACCCCAGTATGAAGACCCCACCGTGGGAGGCTTTCGGCAGTCTTTGGGGGAGGCTCTGTGCTGAGCATGCATGAGCGCGAGAGAGAGAGCATGCTCGCGCATGCGCAGTACGGAGCCGATGTCTTCCGCAGTGGCAGAGAGCAGTATTCAACAGCGCTGAAAGGAGAGTACCAGGAAGGCTCTATAGGCAGAGCCGGGACAAGGTCCTCCAGCACCCAAGGCTGAGACACCAAAGTGCGCCCCTCCATCCCTCCCACCCCAGCCGTCACACACTGATTGCTATTAGACTAAGAGGGCCACAGGGTCCACAACCTCCCCAACACCTTAATCTCTAGTTATCTGGCTTGCAGTCACTGCTATGTATCCCCTTTTCTTATTTATTTCTGCTTCATACACAATTAGGAATGACAGCTGAATGAATTGTGCGTCCCCTCCTACACTGCGCCCTGAGGCTGGAGCCTCTCCAGCCTATGCCTCGGCCCGGCCCTGTCTATAGGAACCAGTATCTGTTTTTATTTTTTTTCCAGCTTAATATTCACTTTAATACAGACTTATATGTAGATGTATGCTGTATGCTTCATGGCAGATATGCTCGTTTAATTACTCATGCTGCCAGCTGCTTCAATGTCTATGAATTAACAGTGGAAATGATATTTCTATATGAGCTACAGATTGTAAATGACGTGGAGGAGCAGACATATAGAAATATATATTCTGTGTTTGCTGTGGTGCTGTCATTTACTATATATAAAGTGCTTACTATTCCTCTGTCAGAAACTCCTACACCCCTCCCACTACCACCTGTTATTTCTGAGTTATTTTTCTGTTTCTGCTTGTTAAGGAATGGCTCTAGTTTATTCCCAAAGGTTTTGTAAAACACAGAATTGTTGAAATCACACAATAAACCAGCGAACACATTAAGCTAATGTTCATGTAATCAATGAGAGGTTAATATGCAGTCTTGTGCCTGATTACCATAGCAGTGTCCTTAGCGGTACTACCCATCTGTTGCAAACCTCCAAAAAATAAATGGGAACGTATTTAAAACATGACTTAAAATAGAGGAAAACTTCATACAAAGCAAGCCCAGTTTAGCAAACGTCTATCCTGGATTCAGAATGTAACAAAATGATAGTTTTATGCTATATTAACAGCTTTGCCCATAATAAACTGAGCAATTGTAATAATAATAACAAAAATGCTACTACTAATAATAACTTAATTATTATAATATCTTTTAACTCCAATTCGATTTACTTAGTTATCTGTGGAAGATATAAAAGGGAAGAAATCTCCTTAAAAATAGTTATCAAGTCAACTGTTATAAAGGAGATAAAAATGTTAAATTAAAGAGCGCTCTCCCCACCCACTGATTACGCTAAAATAGTGCTAAAATTGGCTTGCTGCATGTAGTTTGTATTACATCAAAACACCCTAATCATATACAGTGGCTTGCAAAAGTATTCGGCCCCCTTGAAGTTTTCCACATTTTGTCACATTACTGCCACAAACATGAATCAATTTTATTGGAATTCCACGTGTAAGACCAATACAAAGTGGTGTGCACGTGAGAAGTGGAACAAAAATCATACATTATTCCAAACATTTTTTACAAATAAATAACTGCAAAGTGGCGTGTGCGTATTTATTCAGCCCCCTTTGGTCTGAGTGCAGTCAGTTGCCCATAGACATTGCCTGATGAGTGCTAATGACTAAGTAGAGTGCAACTGTGTGTAATCTAATGTCAGTACAAATACAGCTGCTCTGTGACAGCCTCAGAGTTTGTCTAAGAGATATTGGGAGCAACAACACCATGAAGTCCAAAGAACACACCAGACAGGTCAGGGATAAAGTTATTGAGAAATTTAAAGCAGGCTTAGGCTACAAAATGATTTCCAAAGCCTTGAACATCCCACGGAGCACTGTTCATTCAGAAATGGAAGGAGTATGGCACAACTGTAAACCTATCAAGACAAGGCTGTGTACTTAAACTCACAGGCCGAACAAGGAGAGCGCTGATCAGAAATGTAGTCAAGAGGCCCATGGTGACTCTGGACGAGCTGCTGAGATCTACAGCTCAGGTGGGGGAATCTGTCCATACGACAACTATTAGTTGTGCACTGCACAAAGGTGGCTCTTATGGAAGAGTAACAAGAAGAAAGCCATTGCTAACAGAAAAGCAGAAGAAGTCCCGTTTGCAGTTTGCCACAAGCCATGTGGGGGACACAGCAAACATGTGGAAAAAGATGCTCTGCTCAGATGAGACCAAAATGGAACTTTTTGGCCAAAATGCAACGCTGTGTGGCAGAAAACTAACACTGCACATCACTGAGAACACACCATCCCCACTGTCAAATATGGTGGTGGCAGTATCATGCTCAGGGGTTGCTTCTCTTCAGCAGGGACAGGGAAGCTGGTCAGAGTTGATGGGAAGATGGATTATTATTATTATTATTTTTATTATTATTATTTAGTATTTATATAGCGCCGACATATTACGCAGCGCTGTACAGTGTATATATATATATCTTGTCACTAACTGTCCCTCAAAGGAGCTCACAATCTAATCCCTACCATTGCCATATGTCTATATTATGTAGTGTAAGTACTGTACTCTAGGGCCAATTTTTTAGGGGGAGCCAATTAACTTATCCGTATGTTTTTGGAATGTGGGAGGAAACCGGAGTGCCCGGAGGAAACCCACGCAGACACGGAGAGAACATACAAACTCTTTGCAGATAGTGCCCTGGCTGGGATTCGAACCAGGGACCCAGCGCTGCAAGGCGAGAGAGCTAACCACTATGCCACCGTGCTGCCCATGAATGGAGCCAAATACAGGGCAATCTTGGAAGAAAACCTCTTGGAGTCTGCAAAAGACTTGAGACTGGGGCGAAGGTTCACCTTCCAGCAGGACATCGACCCTAAAGATAAAGCCAGGGCAACAATGGAATGGTTTAAAACAAAACATATCCATGTGTTAGAATGGCCCAGTCAAAGTCCAGATCTAAATCCAATCGAGAATCTGTAGCAAGATCTGAAAACTGCTGTTCACAAACGCTGTCCATCTAATCTGACTGAGCTGGAGCTGTTTTGCAAAGAAGGATGGGCAAGGATTTCATTCTCTAGATGTGCAAAGCTGTTAGAGACATACCCTAAAAGACTGGCAGCTGTAATTGCAGCAAAAGGTGGTTCTACAAAGGGGGCTGAATAATTATGCACACCCCACTTTGCAGTTATTGATTTGTAAAAAATGTTTGGAATAATGTATGATTTTCGTTCCACTTCTCACGTGTACACCACTTTGTGTTGGTCTTTCACGTGGAATTCCAATAAAATTGATTCATGTTTGTAGCAATAATGTGACAAAATGTGGAAAACTTCAAGGGGGCCGAATACTTTTGCAAGCCACTGTATATATATATATATATATATATATATATATATATATATATATATATATGCGCTTCCAACCGTAATCACTTATACACAAATAGTCCTTAAAAGTCCTTTTAAAAAATCCCACTTCACCAGGTTTCCTGATCACAGATCCACCGCTGTTCTGGATAATCCTATCAAATAGTATGCCTCAGAGAAAAACAAACAGATATATCATAGCATAGTCTGTATGCACTAAGTTGCACTAGAAACACCAGCAGGACCTCCACATTAGTTCCGTGTGTGAAATGAACACCCAGGATAATTTGAGGGGATCCCACCACCACCTGGAATACTGCTCACCTGATATGGTGGCTGCCCTGACCCACAGACAGCACCACAAGCTCCAATGTAAATCCCCTGGCAACAGAGCTACGTCATGATGTCTTCACATTCAGAGGCATATAGTGGCAAACAATCAAAAGACATCCATTGCACAACCATCTTAAAGAGAAACTCCGACCAAGAATTGAACTTTATCCCAATCAGTAGCTGATACCCACTTTTACATGAGTAATCTATCCCTTTTCACAAACAGACCATCAGGGGGCGCTGTATGGCTGATATTGTGGTGAAACCTCTCCCACAAAGAAATTCTTAGTATGTACTCTTGGCAGTTTCCTGTCTGTGAACCATGTTGCATTGTAGGAAATAGCTGTTTACAGCTGTTTCTAACTGCCAAAACAGCAAGCAGCAGCTACATCACTTGCCAGCAGTAAAAATGTCACTGTAATGATCAGTAATTGCTCTAACAGCACAATAGTCAGTACGTTATTCAAGATGTCAAATACACGTGATTGGGTGCACAGTAACGTTCAAGAATACACACGAGAGTGACAGCCCTAGTGAGTGGGGCTCACTAATAAGAGAGTGGTAGTTCAGGCAAGGTTGGCAACAGATCAGACATACAAGGTACAAAATTGGCAGGCAAGATCAGAGTATAAGTTCAGGCAGAGGTCAGCAACAGATCAGATAGGCAGAGGTACAGAATCGAGAGGCAAAATCAGAGTGAGTATTTCAGGCAGATGTCGGCAACGGATCAGATAGACAGAGGTACAGAATCACTAGGCAAAAGAGAGGTCGGAGCAAGGCAGAAAGTCATACACAGTAGTAAATAACAAACAGTCAGGGCCGGCCCGCTCATGAGGCGGGGTGAAACATTTGCCTCATGCGGAAAATTTCTAGGGGCGGGGGGGGGGGGGGGCGCCGAGCCGGAGGGGTAGCGGGCAGGTCGGGGGTATTGGGCCTAGCGGTGGGGAGGGGGGTAGGACTCGTAAGAGGCAACGGGCGGGGAGGTCTCACCTTGTCCACGTTCCAGCGAGCGCTCCACTGACGTCACTTCCTGCATCGCCGCCCACTGTATTGTAAGTGGACGGCGATGCAGGAAGTGACGTCAGTGGAGCGCACGATGGAACGCGGATAAGGTGAGTCCTCCCCGCCCGTGCCTCTTATGATCTGCAAGCGGCTGCTTCCTAATTACAGCTGGAGGGGAGCGCAGATCGGGGGACCCAGGCGAGGGAGGGGGGGTCCGACCCCCCTCCCCACCACTAGGCCCAATACCCCCGACCTGCCCGCTACCTCTCCGGCTCGGCGGCCGCCCCCCCCCCCCCCCCGCACCCACTTGAGGGGGGGTTCGGCTAGCAATTTTCTCCTAAATTTGCCTCAGGCGGCAAAAAGTCTAGGGCCGGCCCTGCAAACAGTAATATATTTCCTAAGCTAATGTGAATCCCCGGGGTCCTGCTGGTTCAAGCACACACTCACTGTGAAGTATCAGCAACAACAGACAACGGGCAACTGACAGCTCGGAACCTAAATACAAGCTGTCAGATCCGAAGTCCAGCCCAGGGGCAAGCATCAATCAGCAGCGGAGATGGGCGTGGCTAGTGTCAGCTGACCACAAGGTCATCTGACCCTTTTGCTGCATCCATAAAGGTCCTGCCGCTCCGTGCGCGAGCGAGCAGACCCGCCCCCAATTGCACCAGACTTGCACGATCTCCCACAGCCGGCGAGAGACGCGCTGGATGATGCAGCTGCGGCTGCTGAGATGCCCGACCCAGAAGTCGCGCTCGCGTTGCCTTCCAGAGAGATGAGCTCGCTGACACTGACATTACCCCCCCCTGAGGCGTGGCCTCCGGACACGCCCCAGATGGTTTCTCAGGATGCAAGAAATGAAATTCTTGTCTTAACTCCTGAAGACGATGGGATGGTACCCATGATCTCTCCTCAGGACCATAGCCATTCCAGTGAACCAGATACTGTACTGAATTCCGAACTCTACGGGAATCCAAAATTTCCTCAATCTCGTATTCTGGTTCCCCCTCAATCAGAACAGGAGGCGGAGGAGATGAGTCCACATACACTGCTGGTTTCAATAAAGAGACATGAAAAGATCTTACACTTCTCATATTAGAAGGAAGAGCTACCTTAAATGCTACATCATTGATCTTTTTGGTAATGGGATATGGACCAATGTATCTAGGTCCCAACTTGACAGAAGGTTGTCATAAGGCAATATGACGAGTTGACACCCAAACCAAATCCCCCAGCAAAAAGTCCCATTCGGGAGAGCGCTTCTTATCAGCCTGTCTTTTCTGTGTATCTACAGCCTTCTTCCGATTAGTATTAACCAGGGACCATATATTTTTCAAAGACCTCTGCCAATCTTCCAGGACAGGAAAAGGAGAAGTAACAACTGGTAAGGGAGAAAACTTGGGAGACCTCCCGGTGACCACTTGAAAAGGGGAAAAACCGGAGGAGGTGTTCCTAAGGTTATTATGCGCAAACTCCGCAAAAGGGAGAAATCGAACCCATTCATGCTGAGCTTCAGCCACATAACATCGAAGGAACTGTTCAAGACTGATTCATCCTCTAAGTCTGACCATTGGTCTGATGATGGTATCCAGAGGAAAAAGACAAACTCAATCCTAAATGATGACAAAAAGCTCGCCAAAACTTTGAGATGAACTGTACCCCTCTATCAGAGACCACATTTTCTGGGATCCCATGCAAACGAAAGATATGAGTGACGAATAAATCGGCTAATTCTGGAGCAGAAGGAAGTTTTTTCAAGGGAACAAAATGTACCATTTTGCTAAAGCTGTCTACAACCACCCAAATCACTGTGTTACCCTCAGATCTGGGGAGCTCCCCCACAAAATCCATGTAAATGTGAGTCCATGGTTCAGAAGGTACAGGCAGAGGTTGAAGTGTCCCTGCTGGGGCTTGCCTTGAAGGCTTGCTTCGGGCACAGACAGTGCAAACTTTGACAAACTCCTCACAATCAGTTTTAATCGAAGGTCACCATACACAGCGAGATAAAAGTTCTTGGGTTCTGGCTATACCTGGGTGTCCTATGTTTTTATGACTGTGAAATAACTGCAACACTCGAAGACACAGGTGCAAAGGGACAAATAACAGGCCATCAGGTTTCTCTTTAGGAGCATCTAATTGAAATTTTCCTAACAGGACTGCAAGGTCGTCTGTAGTGTCTGTAACAGCAACCACTATATGTTTAGGCAGAGTATTAGAAGGAGTGGAGGGCTGGTCTGTCTCAGGTTCAAAACATCGTGACAAAGCATCGGCTTTGATGTTTTTGTTGCCAGGTTTGTAGGTAATAATACATTTAAACCTAGAAAAGAATAATGCCCAGCGAGCCTGCCTAGGATTAAGCCTCTTGGCACCCTCAATGTACTCCAAATTTTTGTGGTACGTGTACACCGTGACCACATGTTCTGCCACATGTTCTGCCCCCTCCAACCAATGTCGCCACTCCTCGAAGGCCATTTTGATAGCCAAAAGCTCCCTGTTACCGATATCATAATTATTTTCTGCAGCTGAGAATTTACGTGAGAAAAAAGCACAGTGGTGCAAACGCTCCGGTTTTCCTGAATACTGAGACTGAACAGTCCCCACTCCTATTTCAGAAGCGTCCACCTCCACAATAAATGGACGTGTCACATCCACATGTCGCAGAATGGGAGCTGAACAAAAAAGTGTCTTCAACACAGAAAATGCAGCGCATGCTTCGGTGGACCAATTATAGGTATCTGCCCCTTTTTTGGTTAAGTCTGTGAGAGGTGCGACTACAGAAGAAAAACATTTAATAAATTTTCTGTAGTAGTTTGCGAACCCGAGAAATCGTTGTAAGGCCTTTAACCCGAAAGGTTTAGGCCATTCCAGTACTGCAGAGACTTTCCTGGGGTCCATAGAGAGCCCGGAATTGGAGATGATATAGCCCAAGAAAGGTACTTCAGAAACCTCAAATAAACATTTCTCGAGTTTGGCATATAGATAATTCTGTCTCAATTTCTTTAATACAAATTTAACATGTTCTCGATGTTCAGTGATATTTTTAGAAAAAATCAGGATATCATCCAAGTAGATGACAACAAATCTACCCAAAACATCCCTGAAAATCTCATTTACCAGTTCTTGAAATACTGCAGGGGCATTGCATAGGCCAAAGGGCATGACAAGATATTCATAATGGCCGTCATGTGTGTTGAAGGCCGTCTTCCACTCATCGCCTTGCCTAATTCTGACTAAATTGTACGCCCCTCTAAGATCCAGTTTGGAAAAAACCTGAGCTCCAGTAACCTGAGAGAACAGATTGTCAATGAGAGGTAATGGGTACCGTTTTTTTTATGGTAATCTTGTTCAAGGCCCTGTAATCAATACAGGGGCGAAGACCCCCGTCTTTCTTTTGAACAAAGAAAAACCCTGCCCCAGCAGGAGATTTAGAAGGACGGATAAAAACTTTTTCAAGATTCTCTCTGATATAATCCTTCATGGCTGTTTTCTCTGGGCCAGAAGGATTATACAGATGACCTCTAGGGGGCATTTTACAGGTCTTAATTCAATCGGGCAATCAAATGGCCTATGAGGAGGAAGTTTGTCAGCTGAACGAGGACAAAATACATCAGAGTAAGAGGAGTACTGAGATGGTACACCCTCTGGTTTAACATCAATAGAACATAAAAGAACTTTCTCAAGACAGCGATCTTGACAGGCAGAAGACCAGGCAATCAGCTGTCCAGACCCCCAATCAATGTGAGGAGAGTGTTTACACAACCAGGGAGACCAAGAACCACAGTAGAAGAGGACATGTTTAACACATACAATTGGATCTCTTCCCTATGCAGAACCCCCACATGACAAGTGAGGATTGGTGTCTGTGAGAGAGGTTACTTATTCTGTAGGAGGGAATCATCGATGGCTGTTACATAGATTTGCTTTTCCATGGGAAGCACAGGAATATTCCATTTCAAAGCTAAATCTAAATCAATGAAATTAGCTGCCGAGCCTGAATCTATAAAGGCCTGAGTAGAAAAAACTTGATTTTCCCAAGTGACGGAACAGGGTAATAGCATTTTAGCAGTCTGTTGAGGTAAAACAGGTTCGCCTAGGGTAGTACCTCTCATTACACCTAGGCGGAGAAGTTTTGCGATTTCTTACTGCAGTTTTGCACAAGATGACCCTTCTCCCCACAGTATAAGCAAAGGCCCTCTCTCCTTCTCCTAGTCTTCTCAGCTTCTCGGTTCATCCAAACTATTCGGGGCTGAGGGATTGGCGAAAGCAGCCCTAGAAGAACCACGAGACCTGCCCAGCTTGTGGAATCGGATCCTACGGTCAATTTTGATGGCCAAAGTAATCGCCTCATCAAGTGTCTTCGGTTCTGGGTGGCTAATCATGACGTCAGATACCGATTCAAATAACCCCGTAAGAAACCGATCAAGTAAAGCAAAATGTTCCCACCTGGAGGAAACTGCCCACTTTCTAAACTCTGAAGCATACTCTTCTACTGTACTATGCCCCTGACGGAGATTCTTTAACTTTCTTTCAGCTGTGGCGGCAATATCAGGGTCGTCATATATGACTGCCATGGCCTGAAAAAAAGCCTGTACGGACGCCAAAGGTTCGTGACCGTCAGGCAGATTATAGGCCCAGGTTTGCCAGTCACCGTGGAGTAACGTCTTAATCAATGTTACTCTCTGTGACTCTGTGCCAGATGCTAAAGGTCTCATTTCAAAATATGACATACACCTGTACCTGAAATTCCTGAAATCTGACCTGAGACCAGAGAATTTCTCTGGGAGTGCCATCTTAGGCTCAATAGCACAAACGGGAGGCACTGATGATGCAGATGCCTGCAGGTTGTGCACAGCATCAGTTAACAAGTTAAGTTGAGACTGCTGGGAAGTGACTGTGCGATTTTGTTGATCTACAGCCCTGGTCAGGGCCTGAACCTGTTGGCATAGTGCCTCCATAATCGTTATTGGTCTGTTGTTATGTAATGATCAGTGATTGCTCTAACAGCACAATAGTCAGTACTTTATTCAAGATGTCAAATACACGTGATTGGGTGCACAGTAACGTTCAAGAACACACGAGAGTGACAGCCCTAGTGAGTGGGGCTCACTAATAAGAGAGTGGTTGTTCAGGCAAGGTTGGCAACGGATCAGATAGACAGAGGTACAAAATCGGCAGGCAAGATCAGAGGTTAAGTTCAGGCAGAGGTCGGCAACAGATCAGATAGGCAGAGGTACAGAATCGAGAGGCAAAATCAGAGTGAGTATTTCAGGCAGATGTCGGCAACGAATCAGATAGACAGAGGTACAGAATCACTAGGCAAAAGAGAAGTCGGAGCAAGGCAGAAAGTCATACACAGTAGTAAATAACAAACAGTAATATATTTCCTAAGCTTGTGCGAATCCCCGGGGTCCTGCCGGTTCAAGCACACACGATTCTGACTAGGTCTGAGAGCTTTCACTGTGAAGTATCAGCAACAACAGACAATGGGCAACTGACAGCTCAGAACCTAAACACAAGCTGTATGATCCGAAGTCCAGTCCAGGGGCAAGCACCAATCAGCAGCGAAGATGGGCGGGGCTAGTGTCAGCTGACCGCAAGGTCATTTGACCCGTTTGCTGCGTCCATAAAGGTCCTGCCGCTCCGTGTACGAGTGAGCAGACCCGCCCCCCAATTGCACCAGACATGCGCGATCTCCCCCCGCCGGCGAGAGACGCGCTGGATGACGTAGCTGCGGCTGCTGAGATGCCCGACCCGGAAGTCGCGCTCGCGCTGCCTTCCGGAGAGGTGAGCTCGCTGACACTGACAGTCACCATGTGATAAATGTCAGAATATAAATCAGGGATTTAAAATATTTTACAATGGGCAAACACTGACTAAATCATTTATACATAATTATTGTAAAAATGAAGCACTTTTTTATTACATTATTTTCACTGGAGTTCCTCCTTAAATGTAAAGTGGTCCTCCACAAGTAATAACACCCCAGGATTTTTAAGGACTTTTATGGACTGTTTGTGTATAAATGATTAAGGTTGGAAGCGCATATATTTTTCATATGTTATAAAGGAGAAATATTTTATTGTCCAGAGCAGCCAGTCAGATTCTCTGCTTCTGTTGCAAACCTGAATGGTAACACATGCTCTTTGCTACAGGCATTAAGAGGACTTTTCTCTATAACTGTAATCAAACAAAGAATTCAACTGTGAACAAATATATACTGCTCATGGCCACAGTTAGTACCTCAAAAAATGATTATCAATACTGTATTAACATATAAATAATATATGGTACCGTGCAAACGTTTTAGGCAGGTGTGAAAAAATGCTGTAAACATAGAATGCTTTCAGAAATATAAGTAATGATTGATTTATTGTTATCAATTTACAAAATGCAAGGTGGGAGGACAAAAGTAAAATCTAAATCAGATCAATTCTGCATCAGCAAGGTCTCCACCAGACAAATATTTCAAAGCAGACTGGGATTTCAAGATGTGCTGTTCAAGCTCTTTTAAGGATCCTAGATGCAGTGGTCGAACAAGGAAACAGTGCAGCAGACGAAAGACAAATCAAGCTTATTACCCTCGAGATTGTAAGATGTCCAGCAGTACCATCAGCTCTGAAATGTCAGAATCTAGTGGGACCCAGGTACACAAATCTACTATCCGGAGAAGTCTGGTCAGAAGTGGTCTTCATGGAAGAGGTGCAGCCAAAAAGCCATATCTCCGATGTAGAAACAAGGCCAAACAAATCAAGTATGCATGAAAACATAGGAACTGACTGCAGAAAAGTGGCAGCAGGTCCAAATTTGAAATATTTGGCTATAGCAGAAGGCAGTTTGTGCATCGAGGGGCTGGAGAGCAGTACATTAATGAGCTCCTCCAGGCAACAGTGAAGCATGGTGGCTGTTCCTTGAACTGTGGGGCTGCATTTCTGCAAATGGTGTTGGAGATTTGGTCAGGATTAATGATGTTTTCAGTCCTGAGAAATATAGGCAGATACTTATCCATCATGCAATAAAATCAGGGAGGCGTATGATTGGCCCCAAATTAATTCTGCAGCAGGACAATGGCTCCAAACATACAGCCAAAGCCATTTAAGAAATATCTTCAACGTAAAGAAGAAGAAGTCCTGGAAGTGATGGTATGGCCCCCACAGAGCCCTGATCTCAACATCTAGTGTGTCTGGGATTACATGAAGCGACAGAAGGATGTGAGGAAGCCTACCTCCACAAAAGCTCTGCGGTTAATTCTCCAAGATGTTTGGAACAACCTACCAACCGAGTTCCTTCAAAGACTGTGTGCAAGTGTACCTAGAAGAATTGATGCCGTTTTGAAGGCAAAGGGTGGTCACACCAAATATTGAATTTATTTAGACATCTCTGTTGTTAATTCACTGTATTTTGTTGGTTGATGAAAATAATTGATCAACATATCCATTTCTGAAAGCACTCCTTGTTTACAGCATTTTTTCACACCTGCCTAAAACTTTAGTTTATATATACAGGGTGGGCCATTTATATGGATACACCTTAAAAGAATGGGAATGGTTGGTGATATTAACTTCCTGTTTGTGGCACATTAGTATATGTGAGGGGGGAAATGTTTCAAGATGGGTGGTGACCATGGCGGCCATTTTGAAGTCAGCCATTTTGAATCCAACTTTTGTTTTTTCAATAGGAAGACACATCAAACTTATTGGGAATTTCACAAGAAAAACAATGCTGTGCTTGGTTTTAACGTAACTTTATTCTTTCACAAGTTTATAAGTTTCTGACCACATATTTACAAGTTTCTGACCACTTATAAAATGTGTTCAATGTGCTGCCCATTGTGTTGGATTGTCAATGCAACCCTCTTCTCCCACTCTTTACACACTGATAGCAACACCGCAGGAGAAATGCTAGCACAGGCTTCCAGTATCCATAGTTTCAGGTGCTGCACATCTCGTATCTTCACAGCATAGACAATTGCCTTTAGATGACCCCAAAGGTAAAAGTCTAAGGGGGTCAGATCGGGAGACCTTGGAGGCCATTCAACTGGCCCACGACGACCAATCCACTTTCCAGGAAACTGTTAATCTAGGAATGCTCTGACCTGACACCCATAATGTGGTGGGCACCATCTTGGTGGAAAAACTCAGGAAACGTGTCGGCTTCAGTGCATAAAGAGGGAAACACATCATCATGCAGCAATTTCACATATCCAGTGGCCTTGAGGTTTCCAGTGATGAAGAATGGCCCCACTATCTTTGTACCCCATATACCACACCATACCATCAATTTTTTTGTTCCAACAGTCTTGGAGGCATCTATCCAATGTGGGTTAGTGTCAGACCAATAGCGGTGGTTTTGTTTGTTAACTTCACCATTCACATAAAAGTTTGCCTCATCACTGAACAAAATCTTCTGCGTAAACTGAGGGTCCTGTTCTAATTTTTCTTTTGCCCATTCTGCAAATTCAACGTGCCGATCTGGGTCATCCTCGTTGAGATGCTGCAGTAGCTGGAGTTTGTAAGGGTTCCATTTGTGAGTAGCTAATATCCACCGAAGGGATGTTCGACTAATGACACTCTCCAGTGACATGCGGTGAGTGCTACGCTGTGGGCTCTTGCTGAATGAAGCTAGGACAGCCACTGATGTTTCTTCATTAGTGACAGATTTAATGCGTCCACATTTTGGAAAATCCAACACTGAACCAGTTTCACGAAACTTAGCAAGCAGTTTGCTAACTGTAGCATAGGAGATGGGTGGTCTCGTAGGGTGTCTTGCGTTGAAATCTGCTGCAATAACCCGATTACTGCGTTCACCAGACATCAACACTATTTCTATCTGCTCCTCACGTGTTAATCTCGGCGACATGTCAATGGCTGTAAACAAAGAGAAACTTTTAAATAACTCATGAAAGAATAAAGTTACGTTAAAACCAAGCACACCATTGTTTTTCTTGTGAAATTCCCAATATGTTTGATGTGTCACATGGCCCTCTTCAGATTGAAAAAACAAAAGTAGGATTCAAAATGGCCGACTTCAAAATAACCACCATGGTCACCAACCACCTTGAAAAGTTTCCCCCCTCACATCTAATGTACCACAAACAAGTTAACATGACCAACCATTCCCATTTTATTAAGGTGTATCCATATAAATGGCCCACTGTAACGATCTGTGTCAGCAAGAGGCAGAATTCTGATTATTAGGTGATCTGCAGTATCACCAATAATGCAGATATATACCTTATTATAAGATGATCTGCAGAATCACCTATAATACTGGTATATCAGAAGCTGCAGTGACAACAAATACAAAAGGTGTAACAGGTGTAACGTGCTTGGTGCAACAGTAATACAGATAGCTCACCAGAGGAGCTGGTGAGTACTATCAGTATAGCGACTCTCGCCAGAGGAGCTGGAGGATGTTATCAGTACAGTAGCCCTCACCAGAGGAGCTGGTGAGCACTATCAGTACAGAAGCTATTTACCAGAGGAGCTGGTGGATGATATCAGTACAGTAGCCCTCACCAGAGGGGCTGATGAGCACTATCAGTACAGAGGCCTATCACCAGAGGAGCTGGTGAATGATATCAATACAGTAGTTCTCACCAGAGGAGCTGGTGGAGACTATCAATACAGTAGTCCTCACCAGAGGAGCTGGTGGGCACTAACAATGAAGAACCTCACCAGTGACAAGGGCTCACTGGTGAGTAGAGTGGTCAGACAGATCGGTTTGGCAACAGACAGGAAGATACAGTACAGAATCGGCAGGCAAGAGGATAAAGGTATTTCAGGCAGTGTTAGCAACAGGATCAGATGGCTATAGTACAAAGACGTTAAGCGAAAGGGAAGTCAGAAGAGAGCCAGAGTCATACACAAGTATCAAGCAATATATCAAATAACAATAATAAATCCTAGTCTGTGTGAAATCCCCGGTTTCCTCCCGGATCAAAGCACACCGGATCTATCTAAGGGTCTGAGTGCTAACACGTAGCATTCGCAACAGCAGACACTTTGCAAGTGATTCCAAGCTGCTTAAGAAGCGGAGGAGACCCCTTGGCCATGCCTCCGCTCATCATCCAATTGGAGACGCCGAGAGTCTCCGCTGACGTCAGCCGACCGGGACTACTCTGTGAGCCTCTGACAGTCCCCTCCTTGGCGTGCTGGACGCCGGAGGGACGGGAGACATGCCTGACAGTGAAACCAAAGCAGCTGCGGAGGCATCCAGACTGCCCGCAGCTGCTTGTCCAGGGATTGTTACAGTACCCTCCCCCTCGAGGCGTGGACTCCGGACACGGTCCACCTGGCTTCTCAGGATGTACTTCATGAAATCTTTTCCTGAGTTTCTCCGCATGCATGCGATGCCCTGGTACCCAAGATCTCTCCTCAGGCCCATACCCTTTCCAGTGAATAAGGTACTGTATAGACCTCTGTACCCGCCGAGAATCCAAAATTTGCTCAATCTCATACTCAGATTCTCCATCAATCACCACGGGGGGGACGAGGAGTCTACATGCACAGCAGGTTTCAACAGAGACACATGGAATGATTTAACCCCTCTCATACTGGAAGGTAGAGAGATGACATATGAGACATTAATCTTTTTGGACACAGGATATGGGCCTATAAATCTGGGACCCAATTTCGCAGAGGCTGCTTTAAAGCCAAATGCCGGGTAGAAACCCACACTATGTAATCAGGTTCAAACTCCCATTCCACAGACCGTCTCTTATCTGCCTGTTTTTCTGGGTCTGAAAGGCCTTTTCTAAGTTTCTTTTACCCATACTCCAGATCTCCTTCAAAGTTCCCTGCCACACTTCCAAAGCAGGGAAAGGAGATGACACTACTGGCAGAGGAGAGAATTTGGGTGACCTTCCCGTTACTATCTGGAACGGGGATAAACCTAAAAAGGCACTCTTCAAGTTATTATGTGCAAACTCTGCAAATGGCAAAAACGTCACCCAATCCAACTGGGCATCTGCCACATAGCACCTAAGGAACTGTTCAAGGGACTGGTTAACCCTTTCAGTCTGTCCATTAGTCTGTGGATGGTACCCGGAGAAGAATGATAGGTTCATACCCAAATGATGACAGAAAGCCCTCCAGAACTGTCTGATACCACATTCTCCGGGATACCATGCAACCGGAAGATGTGGTGAATGAAGAGTTCTGCCAATTCTTGAGCAGAGGGGAGTCCGTCCAATGGAATGAAATGGGCCATCTTGCTGAACCTATCGACTACCACCCAAATGACTGTTTTCCCTTAAGATCTGGGAAATTCGCCCACAAAATCCATGGACAGATGGGTCCACGGTTGTTCAGGTAGTGATTGTAGAGTGCCTACAGGAGCATGCCTGGACGGTTTACTCCTGGCGCACACGGAACAATCTCGGACAAATTCCTTACAATCAGACACTATGGATGGCCACCAAACACATCTGTCCAGGAGCTCCTGTGTTCTGGCAATTCCCGGATGTCCGGCATTCTTATGGGAGTGGAAAACATGAAGAATTTTAAATCGAAACTGTAATGGTACAAAGAGAACCCCATCAGGTTTCTCCTCAGGAGCCTCCTGCTGATAAGAGCTTAGAGTAGAATCCCAATGCTCCCAAGTTTCCGTAGCAGCCAGTATCACTTTTTTGGGGCGGATGCTTTCAGGGGTCAAGGGCTGTATTGTCTCGGGCTCAAAACATCTGGATAGTGCGTCTGCCTTGACGTTTTTACTACCAGGTTTGTAGGTAATAATGAATCTGAACCTCGTAAAAAACTAAGACTAACGGGCTTGTCTAGGACTGAGACGTTTGGCGCCTTCAATATACTCTAAGTTCTTGTGATCGGTGTAAACTGTTATAGTATGTTCAGCCCCCTCGAGCCAGTGTTGCCATTCCTCAAACGCAAGTTTGATGGCCAACAGTTCTCGATTCCCAATGTCATAATTTCTCTCAGCAGGGGAAAATTTCCTAGAGAAAAACGCACATGGATGCAACCTGCCTTGCAGACCAGAGTGCTGAGACAATACAGCCCCCACTCCGATCTCTGAAGCATCCACCTCTACAATGAAAGGGAGCTTGATATCCACATGTCTCAAAATGGGAGCGGAGCAGAACAATTTCTTAAGTGTTGAGAATGCAGATTGTGCTTCTGCTGACCAATTGTAAGTATCTGCCCCATTTTTGGTAAGTTCTGTGAGGGGTGACACCACAGAAGAAAATCCTTTAATAACCTTCCTGTAATAGTTGGCAAAACCAATGAATCGCTGGAGTGCCTTCAACCCTAAAGGCTGTGGCAACTCCAAGACAGCAGAAACCTTATTGGGGTCCATAGAGGTGGCTGGATGGTGTAATGGTTAAGGGCTCTGCCTCTGAGACGGAAGACCAGGGTTCGAATCTCGGCTCTGCCTGTTCAGTAAGCCAGCACATATTCAGTAGGAGACCTTAGCCAAGTCTCCCTAACACTGCTACTACCTATAGTCCGCCAGGAGAAAAGCGCGATATAAATGTTATTTGTCTTGTCTTGTCTAGAGAGTCCGGCAGTGGAAATTATGTACCCCAGTAAGGGAACCTCAGAAACTTCAAAAAGACATTTCTCAAGTTTGGCATACAAGGAATTTTGTCGTAGTTTCTTTAACACATAATTCACATGCTCCCTGTGTTCAGAAATACTAGATGAGAAAATGAGTGTGTCATCTAAGTAAACAAGGACAAACCGCCCAAGAACCTCTCTAAAGACTTCATTAATCAGCTCTTGGAAGACGGCAGGTGCGTTGCACAACCCGAAGGGCATCACCAGGTACTCGTAGTGCCCGTCGGGTGTGTTGAATGCCGTCTTCCCCTCGTCACCCTCTCTTATGCAAACTAGGTTGTATGCTCCTCTGAGATCACGCTTGGTGAAAATACTGGCATCAGTAATCTGAGAGAACAAGTCATCAATCAGAGGGAGAGGATAACGAATCTTTACAGTAATTTTGTTCAACTGTCTGTAATCAATACAAGGCTGAAGTCCCCCATCCTTCTTTTTTACAAAAAAGAAGCCAGCCCTGGCCGGGGACCTAGAAGGACGGATGAACCCTTTGGCCAAGTTTTCTCTTTAATATACTCCTGCATAGCAAGTTTCTCTGGCCCAGAAAGGTTATACAAATGGCCTCTGGGAGGCATACAACCTGATCTTAACTCAATGGGGCAGACAAAACTTCGATGAGGAGGAAGTTTGTCTGCCGCTTTGGGAAAGAAAACATCAGCAAAGTCTGAATACTGAGTAGGCAACCCCTCCACTTGAACCTTGGTAGCACAAATGGTGACTTTTTCCATACAATGATGATGGCAAAAAGAGGACCAGCTCAACAGTTGTCTGGAACTCCAGTCGATCTGAGGGGAATGTTTTTGAAGCCACGGCATACCAAGAACCACTGTGGAAGTAGCCATCTTAAGAACAAAGAATTGTATTTGTTCTTTATGTAAAGCCAATCTGACACAATAATACAGGAGTGTGAGAGAGAGGTTGTTTGCCCTGTAGTGGTGAATCATCCACTGCAGTAACCACAATCTGACGTCCCAAAAAAAGGAAAGGAAAACCAAACTTGCAGAACCCGAGTCTATAAATGCCTGGGTGGACCGGACTTGATCCTCCCAGGTGATAGAACACGGAAGCAGTAAGCGATTACCGTATATACTCGCAAGCAAGCCGACCCGCATATTAGCCGACCCCCCAACTTTTGCCTTAAAAACCAGGAAAAAATGATTGACCCTCATATAAGCCGGGGGTAGGAATGCTGGCCGCATGATCCCCCCCAGTGTGTCCCAGTATAGCTAGTATAGTGCCTAGTATGGGAAGGTAGTGCCTCAGTATAGCTAGTATCGTGCCCAGGGTAGCTTGTATAGTGCCCAGGATAGCTGGTATAGTGCCCAGGATAGCTGGTATAGTGCCCAGGATAGCTGGTATAGTGACCAGGATAGCTAGTATAGTGCCCAGGATAGCTAGTATAGTGCCCAGGATAGCTAGTATAGTGCCCAGGATAGCTGGTATAGTGCCCAGGATAGCTGGTATAGTGCCCAGGATAGCTGGTATAGTGCCCAGGATAGCTAGTATAGTGACCAGGATAGCTAGTATAGTGCCCAGGATAGCTAGTATAGTGCCCAGGATAGCTAGTATAGTGCCCAGGATAGCTGGTATAGTGCCCAGGATAGCTGGTATAGTGCCCAGGATAGCTAGTATAGTGACCAGGATAGCTAGTATAGTGCCCAGGATAGCTAGTATAGTGCCCAGGATAGCTAGTATAGTGCCCAGGATAGCTAGTATAGTGCCCAGGATAGCTGGTATAGTGCCCAGGATAGCTGGTATAGTGCCCAGGATAGCTAGTATAGTGCCCAGGATAGCTAGTATAGTGCCCAGGATAGCAGGTATAGTGCCCAGGATAGCTAGTATAGTGCCCAGGATAGCTGGTATAGTTACCAGGATAGCTAGTATAGTGCCCAGGATAGCAGGTATAGTGCCCAGGATAGCAGGTATAGTGCCCAGGATAGCTAGTATAGTGCCCAGGATAGCTAGTATAGTGCCCAGGATAGCAGGTATAGTGCCCAGGATAGCTAGTATAGTGCCCAGGATAGCTGGTATAGTGACCAGGATAGCTAGTATAGTGCCCAGGATAGCAGGTATAGTGCCCAGGATAGCTAGTATAGTGCCCAGGATAGCTAGTATAGTGCCCAGGATAGCTAGTATAGTGCCCAGGATAGCTGGTGTAGTGACCAGGATAGCTAGTATAGTGCCCAGGATAGCATGTATAGTGCCCAGGATAGCTAGTATAGTGCCCAGGATAGCTTGTATCGTGCCCAGGATAGCTTGTAAAGTGCCCAGGTTAGAGAGTTTAGCACCCCCCCCCCCCCCCCGCCCTCTCCCACCCGCTCCCCCCGCGGCCGCTGCTATTACCTTAGCTCCGCGGCTTCCTATTCCCTTGTCCTGCTCTTCATTCACAGCAGCTCGCCCCACGGTGGCTGCTGCGTGATGACGGAGGAAGTGGCAGAGAGCGGCTTCCTGGTTACTATGGGAACCTCTCTCTGCACTTCCTCCGTCATCACGCAGCAGCCACTGTTGTGAATGAAGAGCAGGACAAGGGAATAGGAAGCCGCGGAGCTAAGGTAATAGCAGCGGCCGCGGGGGGAGCGGGTGGGAGAGGGCGGGGGACGACCCTCAGGCACATCACTCGCAAGCAAGCCGACCCCCCAACTTTTGACCCACTTTTTGTGGGTGAAAAATTCGGCTTGCTTGCGAGTATATACGGTATTTTTTAGAGGTAAGACAGGATCGCCTAGGGTAGTACCTCCAGCTACACCTAGGCGATAGAGTTTTCCGCCTTCCTGGGACAAATTTGTACCATATGACCCTTCTCGGCACAATACAAACAGAGTCTTTCAGTACGTCTCCTGTTTTTCTCAACCTCCGAGAGCTTAGATTGTCCGATTTGCATCGGTTCATCTTGAGGAGGAGAAGATGAATATGAAGGAGAAGGGAATATGAGAGTGTTTTCCTGGCGGTCTAGCTCGAGTCTGTCTTTGGTAACGAACTCGACGATCAATCTTGACCGCTAAAAAAATCGCCTCATCCACCGTTTTAGGTTCTGGGTGGCTTAACATTAGATCAGCAATGGAATCAGATAATCCTGATAAAAAAACAATCTAATAAAGCATACTGCACCCATCTGGCTGATACTGCCCATTTTCTAAACTCAGCAGCGTAAGTTTCAACAGTATTGTGCCCTTGTCGGAGCATTTTGAGCTTCCTTTCTGAAGTCATAGCTAAATTGGGATCATCATATATAGCTTTAAAAAAATTCCTGAACAGAAGTTAAAGCCTCATGACCAGTGGGAAAGCTGTAAGCCCATGTCTGCGAATCCCCAGATAATAACGTCTTTAAGAAAGTAACTCGCTGAGTCTCAGAGCCTGAAGATATCGGGCGTGACTCAAAATATGATAAGCAACGATGTTTAAAGTTCTGGAAGTCAGACCGGTGCCCTGAAAATTTTTCAGGATGAGGCATCCTGGGCTCACTGACTATAGGGGATGACACTGATGTATTGGTCTTTTGAAGTCGGGTCACTACCTCAGATAATAAATTAATCTGAGTCTGCTGTGTGTTGACTGCATTGGTAAGATCATTTACGGTTGTGGTCAACAATTTGACCTGAGTGCACAGGATGAATGCATGATTGAATGATATCAATACAGTAGTTCTCACCAGAGGAGCAGGTGGAGACTATCAATACAGTAGTCCTCACCAGAGGAGCTGGTGGGCACTAACAATGAAGAACCTCACCAGTGACAAGGGCTCACTGGTGAGTAGAGTGGTCAGACAGATCGGTTTGGCAACAGACAGGAAGATACAGTACAGAATCGGCAGGCAAGAGGATAAAGGTATTTCAGGCAGTGTTAGCAACAGGATCAGATGGCTATAGTACAAAGACGTTAAACGAAAGGGAAGTCAGAAGAGAGCCAGAGTCATACACAAGTATCAAGCAATATATCAAATAACAATAATAAATCCTAGTCTGTGTGAAATCCCCGGTTTCCTCCCGGATCAAAGCACACCGGATCTATCTAAGGGTCTGAGTGCTAACACGTAGCATTCGCAACAGCAGACAATTTGCAAGTGATTCCAAGCTGCTTAAGAAGCGGAGGAGACCCCTCGGCCCCGCCTCTGCTCATCAGCCAATCGGAGACGCCGAGAGTCTCCGCTGACGTCAGCCGACCGGCCGGTCAGCTGACGCGCCTCCTTCCCGCATAAAGATCTCGTCTGTGCGCGCGTGTGACAAAGCTACTCTGTGAGCCACTGACAGTCCCCTCCTCGGCGTGCTAGATGCCGGAGGGACGGGAGACATGCCTGACAGTGAAACCGAAGCAGCTGCGAAGGCATCCAGACTGCCCGCAGCTGCTTCTCCAGGGATTGTTACACCCACCCTGTATATATATGTGTATATATATATATATATATATATATATATATATATATATATATATATATATATATATATATACAGTGGCTTGCAAAAGTATTCGGCCCCCTTGAAGTTTTCCGCATTTGGTCATATTACTGCCACAAACATGAATCAATTTTATTGGAATTCCACGTGAAAGACCAATACAAAGTGGTCTACACGTGAGAAGTGGAACGAAAATCATACATGATTCCAAACATTTTTTACAAATAAATAACTGCAAAGTGGTGTGTGCATAATTATTTGGCCCCCTTTGATCTGAGTGCAGTCAGTTGCCTATAGACATTGCCTGATGAGTGCTAATGACTAAATAGAGTGCACCTGTGTGTAATCTAATGTCAGTACAAATACAGCTGCTCTGTGACGGCCTCAGAGGTTGTCTAAGAGAATATTGGGAGCAACAACACCGTGAAGTCCAAAGAACACACGAGACAGGTCAGGGATCAAGTTATTGAGAAATTTAAAGCTGGCTTAGGCTAAAACAAGATTTCCAAAGCCTTATAAATAACTGCAAAGTGGTGTGTGTGTATTTATTCAGCCCCCTGAGTCAATACTTTGTAGAACCACCTTTTGCTGCAATTACAGCTGACAGTTTTTTAGGGTATGTCGCTACCAGCTTTGCACATCTAGAGCCTGAAATCCTTGCCCATTCTTCTTTGCAAAACAGCTCCAGCTCAGTCAGATTACATGGACAGCGTTTGTGAACAGCAGTTTTCAGATCTTGCCACAGATTCTCGATTGGATTTAGATCTGGACTTTGACTGGGCCATTCTAACACATGGATATGTTTTATTTTAAACCATTCCATTGTTGCCCTGGCTTTATGTTTAGGGTCGTTGTCCTGCTGGAAGGTGAACCTCCGCCCCAGTCTCAAGTCTTCTGCAGACTCCAAGAGGTTTTCTTCCAAGATTGCCCTGTATTTGGCTCCATCCATCTTCCCATCAACTCTGACCAGTTTCCCTGTCCCTGCTGAAGAGAAGCACCCCCAGAGTATGATGCTGCCACCACCATATTTGACAGTGAGGATGGTGTGTTCAGAGTGATGTGCAGTGTTAGTTTTCCGCCACACATAGCGTTTTGCATTTTGGCCAAAAAGTTCCATTTTGGTCTCATCTGACCAGAGCATCTTCTTCCACCTGTTTGCTGTGTCCCCCACATGGCTTGTGGCAAACTGCAAACAGGACTTCTTATGCTTTCCTGTTAACAATGCCTTTCTTCTTGCCACTCTTCCATAAGAGCCAACTTTGTGCAGTGCACAACTAATAGTTGTCCTATGGACAGATTCCCCCACCTGAGCTGTAGATCTCTGCAGCTCATCCAGAGTCACCATGGGCCTCTTGACTGCATTTCTGATCAGCACTCTCCTTGTTCGGACTGTGAGTTTAGGTCAGGGGTGCCCAATGCGTCGATCGCGATCTACCGGTAGATCGCGAAGGACTGCTGGGTAGATCGCGGCTGGGTATTTTAAAATAGTGCGCTGGGCTACTATCTAATTGTGCTGCACGTGACAGCCAGAGGAGGAGAAGAAGGGAGAGGAACAGCCAGTGAGAGTCTGACCCCTCCCCTCCAGGATGCACAGCGAGAGGAATCAGCGGGGAAGATTGAATGCTAGACACAGCGTGTGCACGGGACTCCAGAAGGGGATGAAGGGAGACAAGGCAAGGTTTTAGAAGAAGCCGAGAGGTGAGAGCTGCCTGCATTGGGTGAGAGAATCTACACACCGAAGTCTCACCCTGGTTGATACAGGTCTGCAGCTACTGGCTTATCTCACTGTAATTAGTTTACCAGCCAGCAGCACACTGAGATGTTTGCACAAATGTGCTGTTTGTAGGACTGCTTTGATGTGTGAAGAGATAATAATGGATCCTATTTGATAAGGATCTCGGATAACGTATTGTAAACAAGTTCAAATGAATGCTAATACAGCATGCCAGCTAGCATGTACATTGATCCTTTGTCTGTATTGATTTGATTTGAATTATTGGACATATAAGTACAGTTTCAATCCTATGTACACTTGATGCTTGCTAACTTTAAAAATCAGGACTGGGGAGGGGGGAATTCTACAGCTGCCCAATTATGCTGCGATTGGGGGGGGGAGGAAATATGTTGGTAGATCTCCGTGGCTCGATAATTTTCAAAGTAGCTCACGAGCCGAAAAAGTGTGGGCACCCCTGGTTTAGGTGGACGGCCTTGTCTTGGTAGGTTTACAGTTGTGCCATACTACTTCCATTTCTACATGATCGCTTGAAAAGGGCTCCGTGGGATGTTTAAGGCTTTGGAAACTTTTTGTAGCCTAAGCCTGCTTTAAATTTCTCAATAACTTTATCCCTGACCTGTCTGGTGCGTTCTTTGGACTTCATGGTGTTGTTGCTCCCAAGATTCTCTTAGACAACCTCTGAGGCCCTCACAGAGCAGCTGTATTTGTACTGAGATTAGATTACACACAGGCGCATTCTATTTAGTCATTAGCACTCATCAGGCAATGTCTCTGGGCAACTGACTGCACTCAGACCAAAGGGGGCTGAATAATTATGCACACCCCACCCGCAGTTATTTATTTTAAAAAAATGTTTGGGATCATGTATGAATTTCGTTCCACTTCTCACGTGTACACCACTTTGTATTGGTTTTTCACGTGGAATTCCAATTGATTCATGTTTGTGGCAGTAATGTGACAAATTGTGGAAAATGTCAAGGGGGCTGAATACTTTTGCAATCCACTGTGTATATGTATATATATATATATATATATATTAGTTATCAATGAACAGGTCCTTCTCAAAAATTAGCATATTGTGATGAAGTTTATTATTTTCTGTAATGTATTGATAAACATTAGACTTTCATATATTTTAGATTCATTACACACAACTGAAGTAGTTCAAGCCTTTTATTGTTTTAATATTGATGATTTTGGCATACAGCTCATGAAAACCCAAAATTCCTATCTCAAAAAATTAGCATATCATGAAAAGGTTCTCTAAACGAGCTATTAACCTAATCATCTGAATCAACTAATTAATCTAAACACCTGCAAAAGATTCCTGAGGCTTTTAAAACCGCCCAGCCTGGTTCATTACTCAAAACCGCAATGGTAAGACTGCCGACCTGACTGCTGTCCAGAAGGCCATCATTGACACCCTCAAGCAAGAGGGTAAGACACAGAAAAACATTTCTGAATGAATAGGCTGTTCCCAGAGTGCTGTATCAAGGCACCTCAGTGGGAAGTCTGTGGGAAGAAAAAAGTGTGGCAGACAATGCTGCACAACGAGAAGAGACCCTGAGGAAGATTGTGGAGAAGGACCGATTCCAGACCTTGGGGGACCTGCGGAAGCAGTGGACTGAGTCTGGACTGGAGTAGAAACATCCAGAGCCACCGTGTACAGGCGTGTGCAGGAAATGGGCTACAGGTGCCGCATTCCCCAGGTCAAGCCACTTTTGAACCAGAAACAGCGGCAGAAGCGCCTGAGCTGGGCTACAGAGAAGCAGCACTGGACTGTTGCTCAGTGGTCCAAAGTACTTTTTTCGGATGAAAGCAACTTTTGCATGTCATTCGGAAATCAAGGTGCCAGAGTCTGGAGGAAGACTGGGGAGAGGGAAATGCCAAAATGCCTGAAGTCCAGTGTCAAGTACCCACAGGCAGTGATGGTCTGGGGTGCCATGTCAGCTGCTGGTGTTGGTCCACTGATTTTTTATCAAGGGCAGGGTCAATGCAGCTAGCTATTAGGAGATTTTGGAGCACTTCATGCTTCCATCTGCTGAAAAGCTTTATGGAGATGAAGATTTCATTTTTCAGCACGACCTGGCACCTGCTCACAGTGCCAAAACCACTGGTAAATGGTTTACTGACCATGGTACTCAATACTGTACTCAATTGGCCTGCCAACTCTCCTTACCTGAACCCCATAGAGAATCTGTGGGATATTGTGAAGAGAAAGTTGGGAGACGCAAGACCCAACACTCTGGATGAGCATAAGGCCGCTATCAAAGCATCCTGGGCCTCCATAACACCTGAGCAGTGCCACAGGCTGATTGCCTCCATGCCACGCCGCATTGAAGCAGTCATTTCTGCAAAAGGATTCCCGGCCAAGTATTGAGTGCATAACTGAACATAATTATCTGAAGGTTGACTTTTTTTGTTTTAAAAACACTTTTCTTTTATTGGTCGGATGAAATATGCTAATTTTTTGAGTTAGGAATTTTGGATTTTCGTGAGCTGTAGGCCAAAATCATCAATATTACCCCTCCTGGCGATTAATTAATTCTGCCAAATAGGCAGAAATACATTTATTTTATTTTATTTTTTTGTTTCATGTAAAGCTACCAGAGTGGTAGCTACATGAAACAACATTAGAGGGCGCATGTGTCCCTCTAGTGCAATCGTCGCCGGCATCAATAGCAAACAGGGGAAAGCGTATATAACGCGTTCCCGTTTTGCTTTTCCTGTCGCCATGGCGACGATCGGAATGACGTCATGGACATTAGCCGACGTCCTGACGTCAGACGCCTCTGATCCAGCCCTTAGCGCTGCCCGTAAGTCATTGGTCCGGGCAGCGCAGGGCTCTGGCGGGGAGGGTCTCCGCTGCATGCGGACGATCGGCGCGTGGCGGCGGCAATCAAGCTGTACACGCGGCTAGCAAAGTGCTAGCTGCGCATACAGCACTTTAAATGGGGCGAACAGCCCACCAGGGGCTGAGATATCCTCCTCTGCGGCTTACCCCAAGCTCAGCTCGGGGTTACCGCTAAGAAGGTTAAAACAATAAAAGGCTTGAACTACTTCAGTTGTGTGTAATGAATCTAAAATATATGAAAGTCTTATGTTTATCAGTACATTACAGAAAACAATGAACTTTATGAGAAGAACCTGTACTATGTGTGTGCCAAATTTCATTCAAATCCGTTCAGCCATTGTTGTGTGATTGAGTAACAAACATCCAAACGTTCGCATTGATAATATTAGTAAGATATATATACACCCCCCTCATATCATATATTCCCCAATAAAAACCCTATCAACAGTGAGAGATCACCATGGCCTGTCACGGGGAAGATTTGGCATGCGACCAATTAGGTGGAGGTGCTGGCACCAGACCAACCAATCACAGCTGCCCACTGCTCTTTTTGCTAACTAACACAGCTGACGGTCTTGCAGGAGGGACCATGGCACCATTATTGAGCCAATCACTGCACTGGATCAGTAGGAGTGACCTGTCAGATGTCACTGCTACTGATCAAGTGCAGTGATAGACCCAATGAAGGTGCTGTGGTCTTGCCCGCGAGACCATTGGCACCAGTTAGCAAAATGAGCATATATTGACACCTCAAATGCTTATGATGTCATTGGGAAGGGCAGCAAGTGCCACTGGTCAAATGAGGATGGGAATTTGGGGATGCGTGGAGGGTAGTGTGAGTCAGGAAGGCGGACAGGATAGCAGAGAGGAGGCAAGTGCCAGGTGGCCCAAACTGTCCAAGCGCTGCCCCCATATATTTTGCTCTCTGACTCACAAGATTCAGGTGGGAAATGGAATATCTTATTACTATAAAAAATACTAACAATAAATAACAATTAAAGGATTCCAGAGCTGAGAAATATTTTCAAAATTGGGGGAGCAGGCTTGTATAGAAAGCAATCCTCATAATGACCACCTCCCCCCCCTTTCTCCTCCACACCCCATTAACTCTTGCCACAGCTACTTCCTGTTCCGTGAGTCAGGTAGTAATGCGCAGGTGTTGGCCCAGTGGAGCACGTACTTGATCGCGCACCACTGCTGTTACTGTGTGGAGTGGCTGGAAGGAGTGGACTGAGTGGAGGAAGACAGCCAACTAGATCCTTGGAGGTGCTCTCTGTGTCACCAGAGACCACTGAATGGTTCTGCTGTACCTAGGCCATGACTGCCAGTTCCACCTCCAGACTAACAACTATGATATACTGCATGAACCTCCTCCCCTGTAAACACCAATCCCGACAAAGATGAGATGCACTACTTTGATGGTCTTTCCAGAGGGTGGTTAGTATGAAAGAGTTTGGGCATCAAGGTAGAAGATAGTACAAGGGCATGTTGAAAACATTACTATTACTGCAGATATTGATTTGTCATGCCTGATTTTCCTATGCTGTTTTTGGTTAAAATGCTAACAATGTCATTTTTCTTGCAGAATGACCATGAGTGGTAATCGCACTTCCAGGCTAACAGCCATGATATGGAGTATGAACCTCCTTACCTGTACCCACCAATCCCAACAGAGATGAGGAAAGCCAATACGGTCTTGTTCTTCTTTGATGGTCTTTCCAGAGGTTGTTATTAAATAGTTTGGGAATCAAGGTTGTACTAGGGAATGTTGATAATATTTCTACAGGTATTTATTTGTATCGCATGATTTTGCTGTGCTGTTTGGTTAAAATGCTAATAATGACCTTTTTCTTGCAGAACATGTGGCTAAAACGTTTAAGAAGCAAACACACAAAGCAAAGTTGAATAAAGCTGGTGAATTTTAACATACAGTGGCCCATATGCAATTAACTTTTTCTCCTGAGTTTTCACCTAGGAGATTTTTTATCTTCTATTTACAATACCTTGTAAGCTTGTTGCAATTGAAAAAGTATTAAAAAGTAGGATAAAAAGTACTATCAAAATTATTTTTAGTACTTTCTTGCTTGCTTAGGGTTTAAAAGGCATTTTTTTTGGACAAGGTTTGAAAATAACACCTAGGAGAAAACCCAGGAGAAAAAGTTAATTGCATATGGGCCAGTATGTGTCATATATAGCGTGTGTGCTTGGGTACAGTGTGAGCTGGTCCACAATGCACCCTTGCATCGACACTCTCCCTAGCACACACTAGCAATATTTGTCTTGTAAAATGGATTTTTGATCCTTATGACTGTAACCTTGTATTTGAAGGAAAATTCAGTGCATCCGGAAAGTATTCACAGCGCATCACATTTTACACATTTTGTAATGTTACTGCCTTATTCCAAAATGGATTGAATTCATTTCTTTCCTCAGAATTCTACACACCACAATGACAGCGTGAAAAGTTTACCTGAGGATTTGGCACATTTATTAAAATACTGTAAAATGGAGGAATCACATGTACATAAGTATTTACAGCCTTTGCTCAATACTTTGTCAATGCACCAATAGCAGTAATTACAGTTTCAAGTCTTTTTGAATTTGATGCCACAAGTTTGGCACACCTATCCATGGCTAGTTTTGCCCATTCCTCTTTGCAGAAACTCTCAAGCTCTATCGGGTTGGATGGGAAGCGTCGTTGCACAGCCATTTTAAGATCTCTCCAGGGATGTGCAATGGGAAAGTCTGGGTTCTAGCTGGCCACTCAAGGACATTTACAAAGTTGTCCTGAAGCCACTCCTTTGATATCTTGGCTGTGTTCTTAGGGTTGTTGTCCTACTAAAAGATGAACAGCCGCCTCAGTCTGAGTTCAAGAGTGCTCTGGAGCAGATTTTTCATCCAGGATATCTCTGTATATTACTGCAGTCATCTTTCCCTTTATCCTGACTAGTCTTCCAGTTATTGCTACTGAAAAATGTCCCCACAACATGATGCTGCTACCAACATGCTTCACTGTAGGGATGATATTTGCATAGTTATGCCTGGTGATGAGCAGAGCCTGTTTTCTTCCAAACATAACGCCTGGCATTCACAAAAAGAATTCAATCTTTGTCTCATCAGACCAGAGAATTTTGTTTCTCATGGTCTGAGAATCCTTCAGGTGCCTTTTGGCAAACTCCAGTTGGGCTGTCATGTGCCTTTTACTAAGAAGTGGCTTCCATCTGGCCACTCTACCATACAGGACCTCTGGAGCTCTGAGAGAGTAACCATCAGGTTCTTGGTCACTTCCCTGACTAACGCCCTTTCTCCCCAAATTGCTTAGTTTAGATGGCTGGTCAGCTCTAGGAAGAGTCCTGGTTGTTTTTAACTTCTTCCACTTAAGGATGATGGAGACCACTGTGCTCATTGGGACCTTTAAAGTAGCAGAATTTGTTTCATAACATACCCCAGATTTATGCCTTAAGACAATCTTGTCTTGGAGCTGTACAGACTATTCCGTTGACTCATGCTTGGTTTGTACTCTGGTATGAACTGTCAACTGTCCAATATAGTGAATTTTTTGAACCAAGATTACCCAATGTTTTTGATCAGTGATCACATGGGTTAAACACCAGTTGATAATCATAAAGTTTCATTTATATATTGGATAACTCCATATATCCCAAGCAAGATATTAAACTTGATAGCAATTTCAGTGATTTTTGGGGTAATCCAATCCACAAATCAAGGAGTAAATCAGTGAGTACTGAGTCAAATAATTCAAAGGCCAATAAAACCAATTTTTATTACAACATATTTAAAATACACATACACTACAATTATAAAAAAATGGTATACATATCCAATTACACGCTTTTACAATCACAACAAAGTCAACCTATTGTGGGTAGCTTTTTAACGGATTATTGTCCCTATTTTACCGTTTGGACCTAACACGGTCTATCGGATACAATAATGGGGACAATTAATGTCCGTATTCATATATTATTATTTCAATGCCTGCCAAGAAACTTTAATTTTCTCGACGCGTTTCGTTCACTTCCTCAGGAGCATCATTTTTCACAGCAAAGTAGAAAATGATATAAATGGTTATCACCCCTTCAAGTTATTGAGAAAAAGATCAATTCAAGTGTTCATTCTACATCAGCTCACTCAAATTTATATGGGTGCTATTGCATTTTCACCCAAGAGAAAGCTCATAATTAGTGAGCAATCCTGGTTTTATGGAGATAGGTAAAATGCTGATATGACTACTGAATTCCTGTTTACAAGGATGTGTTGAATGCCTTGCTATCTTCCTGGCATCATGGCGTGAGGAGATAAAGATTCAGCGTGCGTTCCCTAGTGAATTTACTTTAAGTACACTCCAATTAAGCTGCAGAAACATCTCAAGGATGATCAAGGGAAACAGAATGCACCTGAGCTCAATTTTGAGCTTCATGGCAAAGGCAGTGAATTTCCCAAAACCTCAAGTAAACTTTTTTCATGTTGTCATTATGGGGTGTTGTGTGTAGAATTCTTAGGAAAAATTGTTTCAATCCATTTTGGAATAAGGATTTAACATAACAAAATGTGTAAAAATTGATGCGCTGTGAATACTTTCCGGATGCACTGTACCCTTGCACATACCTTGCTATAAAATGTGTCATATACGGCTTGTGGGTCCGTATTCCTACATTGCTATAGTGAGTTACTTTGTTTTTTTATCCAAGCTATACCTTTTACACTGTATTACATGGAGTTCCCTATCTTTTGTTTACTAATCATATACGATACCACAAACCTTTTAAGATAAGTTATAGTCCATAAAAGTACAATGGTCATGCGTATACAAACATATCCATAACAGATATATAGATGAAGAGACACAATGCTTTGGATATATATATATATATATATATATATATATATATATATATATATATACATATATATAAAATTTAAATATTGAAACAATTTTTCAACTATTTATTACTTATTTTGAAATGTATACTTATAATAATAAACAGTGTATATACACATATATATATATATATATATATATATATATATATATATATATCTGTTCCAATTTATTATGCAACTTCTATTTACGTATTGCAATTATTAGATTTTTTTGGTTTTCAATTTAACTAATGGATGGCATTGTGTGTCAGGGCTCTTTTGATCACTGAAATGAATCTCGGACACCTCTGATAACTAGTTTGCCAGGTGAGCCAGATTAAAGGGAAAAAAAGCAGACCACCGTTTTCAAGTAATTGGAGAAAGATAAATGAAGTCTCTGCTGCCGAAATGTGTGAAGTAGTTGAATGCCTTGGACAAGGTATGAAAACCTTTATATTTCCGAAAATGTAAGCATAATAATCATACTGTTAAAAGATTTGTGGCTGAAGCAAAATGAGGAAGGGTTCTGCCAAACAAATACATCAGATTGAGGGAACAGCTGCTGAAATGCTATTACAAAGCAGCCAGCAAACACATATTTGAAGCTGCTGGTGCCTCCGGAGTCCCAAGAAACATCCAAGTGCAGGATTCTCCAGAGGATTTCTGTGCATAAGCCTTCTATTCAACCACCCCTAACCTAAGCTCAAAAGCAGTCTTGTTTACTGATACGTGCCATGCAACTCTTCATGATCCAGATGGATGGAGTGGTGGGTGGTTGGTTAACAGCCACCACATCCCAACAAGGCTGCAATGTCAGCAAAGAGGTGGCGGAGTAATGTTTTGGGGTGGAATCATGGGAAGAGAGCTGTTTGGCCCCTTTAGAGTCCCTGAAGGTGTGAAAATGACCTCTAAAAAGTATGTGGACTGACCACTTTCTTCCATGGTACAGAAAGAAGAACCGTATTTTCTGTGATAAAATCATCTTAATGCATGACAATGTACCATCTCATGCTGCAAGGATTAACTTTGCATCATTGGCTGCTACTGGCATAAAAGGACAGAGACTCATGGTGTGGCCCCCATCCTCCCCTGAACTAAATCCTATTGAGAACCTTTGGAGCAATCTCAAGCAAAAGATCTATGAGAGTGGGAGGCAGTTGACATCCAAACAGCAGCTCTGGGAGGCTATTCTGACATCGTGCAAAGAAATTCAAGCAGAAACTCTCCACAAATTTACAAGTTCAATGGATGCAAGAATTGTAAAGCTACTATCAAATAAGGGGTCCTCTGTTCATATGTAACTTGACCTGATAAGATGTTTTTTAATTGAAATAGCTTTTGATTTCAGTAAATACGACCTCCTAATGCTGAAAATTCAACAAATGACTATTTTCAGTTCTTTATATAATATAACTATATATATATATATATATATATATATATATATATATATATATATATATATATATATATATATATATATATATATATATGTATATATATATATATATATGTATATATATATATATATATATTATATAACTATATATATATATCGATTTCCGCCACACACTGCCACATTTCTCTGCATAATTCGATCGCACACGCCACATTTTTCTGTACAATTCAATTGCAAAAAGTGTGTCGAAAGATCGCATACGATGAAAAAATTGTACCATTAATGGGCACCGTTACTTTAACATTTTTGCCCTCCATCTAGCTAATGCTGACAGCTAGCCTTGCGGTCCACGCTTCATCTCAGGACCCACTGCCTTCTCCTTCTGCTGGTGCTGCTGCCACCACCTTTCAGTACTTCGTTGATGCAACCTGTATGTACACTTCTGGGTGGCATTGCCAATGCACTCCACACAGCTTACACTGCTAGCACTGCAGTCTCCGTGGTGATAGCAGACCAGAGGCCACACACTGCTCTTGCTGACCTCTTGCTGACCTATGTTCCACATCAGGTCCTCCCTTTTTGGGCCTAATGTCACCACATTACTTCTAGACACCTTTATGGGTGGGATTTAATCCAGATGCCATCCAGCATAGGATGTCCAGCAAATCATGCAGTCTCCTTCTGTTTTGATGGCAGAGACTGCTGCCAATGGGCTGAGTTGACGTGTAGAGCCATTGTTTCTCAATCTCAGATGCCGCCTCCATGCCTTCTGTTAGCTGTTAATCACGCAAAATTCCTATTTGCCTGATGTCACTTTAACTGCAATTATACGGAAAACCACAAGGTCATTTGGAACTTCTTCCACCCCTTGTTGCCACTGTTCTCCTACATATACCTCACAAATTTGGTGGTTCTAACATGTATAGAGGCTTTGGCATTAATGTTTAAAATCAGCCCCTTGACTTTAATGAAATTCATGACACTGGCTCGCCAACATTTTGTGGTACTGTTAGAAGTGTTCCTGCTCATCCGTAATCCCTACCCCCTCAAGTACATGGGGATGAGTCCCTTGTCATGGTCTGGGGTTTTGCAGGAGAGGGTAGAGATTTATGCCCCTCTCCTGCAGAGTACCCTCCATGTCATGGACCATGCGGGCTGGTTTGGTCCAGTATGGTGGCTTTTAAATATCATTTTTGATTCCAGGATGGCACCATAGGTTACATCATTGGGTTCGCCAACGTCAGTGGCAGGTAGAAGTTCCTCCTGGCGGCCTTTTTTGTGGCCTTTAGGAGGTGGCCTTTTTGTTTTGAGCCCTTTTTCTGTATGCAAAAACACATGAAAAGGCAATGCTAACTCACCATCTGGTCTGCTATTTATCTGGTTTGCAACGTGAAGCCAGTCAGCCAATTTAGAGACATGGTTATGTGTCCAAATTTGCAGTACCGGTTCTAGCGTGGGCAGAACCAAATTACACTCCTCTGTACTACAAGGAGACCTGCAGTTTCAAATAGTAATGTGGCAGCAGGGGCAGCGCGTGCAGCTAGTCTCCAGGCCCCCACCTACCACTAGTATGCAACCCATGAGCTGCATAGTCTTTGAAATGCTAAAAGCTAAACACAAATGTAAGCCTTTCTTTTTATATGGCACTATTTTCTTTGGTGGTTGTTAGGCCTCCTCAGGGGCCATTTTAGTGTATTTTTTGTGATGGTGGCCATGTTGTTAGGGATAAAACCACAGGAACTGTCCCTAAAATCCCAGATGTAATCCAGGGACAGAGTTTGTGCATTCTGACATGCTGTACATGATTGCCTGACAAAGTTAATGATAAAAAATTATAAAGTAATGTACATTAACATTCATGTATATATGGAAGGAATTTGTGGGCTTAAACATACAGTGGGATGCGAAAGTTTAGGCAACCATGTTAATCGTCATGATTTTCCTGTATGAATTCTTGGATGTTACGATAAAAAATGTCAGTTAAATATATCATATAGGAGACACACACAGTGATATTTGAGAAGTGAAATGAAGTTTATTGGATTTACAGAAAGTGTGCAATAATTGTTTCAATAAAATTAGGCAGGTGCATACATTTGGGCACTGTTGCCATTTTATTGATTCCAAAACCGTTATAACTAATTACTGGACCTCAAATTGGCTTGGTAAGCTCAGTGACCCCTGATCTACATACACAGGTGAATCCAATTATAAGAAAGAGTATTTAAGGGGGTCAATTGTAAGTTTCCCTCCTCTTAATTTTCTCTGAAGAGTAGCAACATGGGGGTCTAAAAAAAACTCTCAAATGATCTGAAGACAAAGATTGTTCACCATCATGGTTTAGGGGAAGGATAAAGAAAGCTGTTTCAGAGATTTCAGCTATCTGTTTCTACAGTTAGGAACATACTGAGGAAATGGAAGACCATAGGCTCAGTTCAAGTTAAGGCTTGAAAAGGCGGACCAAGAAAAATCTCGGATAAACGGAAATGACGAATGATGAGAACAGTCAGAGTCAACCCACAGACCAGCACCAAAGACCTACAACATCATTTTGCTGCAGATGGAGTCACTGTGCATCGTTCAACCATTTGGAGCACTTTCCACAAGGAGATGCTGTATACGAGAGTGATGCAGAGGAAGCATTTTCTCCGCCCACAGCCCAAACAGAGCCGCTTGAGGTATGCTAAAGCACATATGGACAATCCAGCTTCATTTTGAAATAAGGGGCTGTGGACTGATGAAACTAAAATTGAGTTATTTGGGCATAACAAGGGGCGTTATGCATAGAGGAAAAAACGCAGCATTCCCAGAAAAACACCTGCTACCTACAGTAAAATATGGTGGTGGTTCCGTCATGCTGTGGGTCTGTGTGGCCAGTGCAGGGGCTGGTAATCTTGTCAAAGTTGAGAGACGCATGAATTCCACTCAGTATTAGCAGATTCTGGAGACCAATGTCCAGGAATCAGTGACAAAGCTGAAGCTGCACCGTTTCTGGATCTTTCAATAAGACAACCACCCTAAACACTTATTTATTTATTTATTGTATTTATAAAGCGCCGACATATTACTCAGCACTTCTCAAAATCCACTAAGGCATTCATGCAGAGGCACAAGTACAATGTTCTGGAATGACCACCTCAGTCCCCAGACTTGAATATAATTGAAAATCTGTGGTGTGAGTTAAAGAGAGCTGTCCATGCTCGGAAGCCATCAAACCTGAATGAACCAGATATGTTTTGTAAAGAGGAATGGTCCAAAATACCTTCAACAAGAATCCAGACTCTCATTGGAACCTACAGGAAGTGTTTAGAGGCTGTAATTTCTACAAAAGGAGGATCTACTAAATATTGATTTCATTTCTTTTTTGTGGTGCTCAAATTTATGCACCTGCCTAATTTTGTTAAAACAATTTTTGCGCACTTTCTGTAAATCCAATAAACTTCATTTCACTTCTCAAATATCACTGTGTGTGTCTCCTATATGATATATTTAACTGACATTTTTTATCGTAACAACCAACGATTTGTACAAGAAAATCATAATGTTTAAGAACGTTGCCCAAACTTTTGCATCCCACTGTATATGTAGCTGGAAATGTAAATATGGAGTGCATTTGTGAGCTTAAAAGGTATGTTATTAACCCTCCTGGCGGTATAAAAAAATACGCCAGGAGGCAGCGCGGCAGTTTTTTTTTTAAATTTTTTTTTCTATATCATGTAGCGAGCCCAGGGCTCGCTACATGATAGCCGCTGCTCAGCGGCATCCCCCCGCCCTCTTCGATCGCCTTCGGCGATCTCCGATCAGGAAATCCCGTTCAAAGAACGGGATTTCCTGGAGGGCTTCCCCCGTCGCCATGGCGACGGGGCGGAATGACGTCACCGACGTCACTGACGTCGGGTCGTCATTGGGAGTCCCGGGCCACCCCTCGGCGCTGCCTGGCACTGATTGGCCAGGCAGCGCACGGGGTCTGGGGGGGGGGGGGCCGCGCGCCGCACCGTATAGCGGCGATCGGGCGCGCGGCGGCGGCGATCAGGGTGCTGGCGCAGCTAGCAAAGTGCTAGCTGCGTCCAGCAAAAAAAAAATTAAACAAATCGGCCCAGCAGGGCCTGAGCGGCACCCTCCGGCGGCTTACCCCGAACTACGTTCGGGGTTACCGCCAAGAAGGTTAAAGAGGACAACAAGTGATGCCCTGTATAAAAAGGTAGTGGGGGTATTCAGATAGCCCCCTTTTTTATACAGGACATTTACATTTTAAATGTATGCCCCCCAAAATGGCAACCATATTAAAAATCTCACAGCAAAATGCCCACCTCCCGCAGCCCACTATAAATAGCTGACTGAAGGAATGTGTACCTCCACGTGCTGCTAATGGCAGTGAATATGATAAGATAACCTACCACGCCATCCAGTGCGGTGATGTCATTCATGGCGCAGACGGATGCCACACACAATCTGGATGCCAAGCTGGCAATATTGTTTAAAAGCCAAAGTTACAAGTGGCCGCACAAAAGCGTTCCACTTATTTGCTGATACGGTAAGTAGCTTGTTCCAGTTTACTGTCTGCCAATTGGTTTTAGACCATCGAAGAATCCTTTGAGATTTGCTGGCCACTAACACTGGTTCTGGTTGAACTTGATGGACAGATGTCTCTTTTTTTTTTTACCAAACTAACACAGGAGTGGTGCCTGCAATGGATAATTTATGATAATGGTATTTGAAGGAAAACCCCTCTTAATAGTTTCATTATCCCTGTTGCAATTTTAACCAAGCTGCAATGTCGACTATTTGATCGAGTGATTTATGTTAAATATGTATTTAGAATAGTACACTGGGCTTATTTCATGAGTTTGCTACTTTTCAGTTCATATATATTGTTTATGGATTATTGAGAAATTTGTTAATTGCCTGTATTTACTTTTTAGATTTGTTTTTAGATACATTCATGATGAAATGTTATTTTTTTACACATCTTTATACCATCTTTATACCGGCTTTTTAGATATTTATGAGAAATGTGATTCTTTTATTATGAATTGTGTAGGAATATACAGTATATCTCTATTGAATACACAGTGGGAGTTCTGAGTATCACCTTTTACTTTTTAAAGGCACTTTATCGACCTGAGAAAGTGGCCCAGAACTACTTTAAATATTTGATGAGTTGACTTCATGAAGGTAGGCCACACTTACCTTCATTTTTAAATGCATTTTAAAGCAAATACGTACTGAAAACAAACTTATGAAATACTGTAATGGATTGTATATGTAGTACGGATGAATACATAGAACGTTAATTAGTAAAGAGTCTCATGTATTTATATTCATAATGCATGCATAATAATTTTACAGTTGCCGTTTAGAAACCACACTCTTTTAATCTGTAAAAACAAAACAGTGCTTATTACCCTTTGAACTTCCCTGCAGTAAAACCTTATCTCAAGCTGTCTCTCACGGTTTCTTGGCTGTTTAAGCTCTTTACAAAAAGGGACCAAGTTAGTCTGCTAGTTCAGAAGAGCTCTTTTGCATAGATAGCCACACAACAGGAGATTCTTTTCTTTGCTACTAATGTTATATTCATTATCTGTACGTCACATACAATTCATTATCTAATAAGTTTATTTTCGATCCAGATTTGCTTTAATTGTTTTATATTTTTGGGCACCTCCAGCTGCTGTTTTCACACAACATAAAAAATTGAACACCTTCACCCCTATGCAGCTCAGTAGTTCTTATAACAAGTCTTAGGAAGTTGCCCTTGATCTTCTAAGAGCTGCATATTAGCTAAGAGTTATCATGAACTTTTTGTTAGTTTCAAGTTCACTAATCCTCTATTTTTATTGTGCCTGCAGTTTGACTTTAAATTTAAAGAAAATATGTAATGAAAAAAACTCCCCTGGGGGGTACTTACCTCGGGTGGGGGAAGCCTCTTGATCCTATTGAGGCTTCCCCCGTCCTCCTTGGTCCCACGGCGGCGGCGAAAATCCTCCCGGAGTGGCGGCGATTTAAATATTTACCTCTTGGCTCCAGCGCAGGCGCAGTATCCGCTCTTCCCACGGAGATAGGCGAAAAATAGCCGATCTCTGTCGGGCTGCTCTACTGCGCAGGCGCAAGTCTCCTGCGCCTGCGCAGTAGAGCGGACCTGACGGAGATCGGCTATTTCTGCCTATCTCCATCAGAAGAGCCGCAACAGTGCCCCCGCTGGAGCCAGAAAAGATAAATATTGCACAGCGCGACAAATTGTCGCCTGTGCGTTCCGGGGGTTGCAGCGAGACCGCTGTGGGACACAGGAGGACGAGGGAAGCCTCGATAGGGTCCAGAGGCTTCCCCTTACTGAGGTGAGTACCCCCAGGGGAACTTTTTTTTCAGTACAGGTTTTCTTTAAGAATGAATAAACACATTTTATAATGCAGTCAAGGTAGTTAAAATGTTTAGCTCACCGGTAGTCCTGTGAGGCGATTATGCTGTAGGTAGAGGTAGCGCAGAGAGTGGAGCCCTCGGAACAAGTCAGCTGGAAGTCTGTGAATGTTACACTGATACAGGTGTAAAGATAGTAAAGAATTCAGTCCACTGAAGGTATCTGGCTGGAGTGGTGGTAAATTTGGATTCTTCCCAAGATCCAGTTCCTCTAGATGCTCCAGGCCCTGAAAGGTTCCAGGACGTAGGACTGAGATCCGATTAGAGAAAAGCCAAAGGACAGAAGAAAACGGAGAGAATAGTCCAGGGCCTATTTCTGATATCTGGTTGTTCTGCAGGAAGACTCGCCGTGCCTGGTTAGGCAGATGTGATGGAACTCGGGACAAGTTGTGGGACTGGCAGCTTGCTGTTGGAGGTGATGGGTAGCAAGTGCATAGAGAAGGGCAAGGGGAGAGGGAAAATGGGTAAGAGTGTGAGAGAGGAATGAGGAGGATTGAAACAAGGAGATACAGGACAAAGCCTAGGATGAAAATTAGAGGGGTTGAGACAAATAATGGAAAGATAGAAAGATGAATTCAGAAAAAAGCAAGTTTGGAGAGATGCAACAAATAAGACAAGTTTATTATTTTTATATTCAGTATGCTTCAATTCATTACACACAAAAATGTTTAAGTCTGACTAGACTCCATTACTTGTTTTCAAGAAAAATAATGAACATGAAGAGCAACTTTATGCAGGTGTCAAAACATACCACACTCTTCTAACCCTCTTTCGTTACAGTTTGCATTATTGCAATGAAAAAGGTTTATCACAGCATTCACTATCAAACTAGCAGTCACAGGACTGACAAAGCATGACTACTCACTTCTTTTTCCTCATGGACATCTATAGCAAAGCGTGCAGTGTTCCCTGTTCAGAATACTGAAAATGGGTGCCATGATATTTGGGCCTATTTGTTTGGAATTTGTATGTCCACTACTTTGAGATTTAATATAAAATATTTGACTAATGTTGTGAGAAATGTGCTGCTTTTGACCCACTGCATAGCGATAGAATTTAGTGTTCAGCCTTCCCTGGTCTGGAATGTATTTTTGGTTGTTAAATGGATCTAACTGTTAATTTAGGCACAGTGCTCTTATTAAGTCAGACACCAGCCATCCAGACAAATACATCCGATTAAGATGCAGCTAAAGTACCAAACAGGTATTTCAAGCTGCTGATCCAGAGGATTGCAGTTATGCATAAACCTTCTACTCAGGCACTCCTAAGCAATGCTTACAAGCAGAAATGGCTGCAGTGGGCTCACAACTACATGAAGACTCATTTTCTTGTTTACAGATGAGTGGCATGTAACCTTGGAGTAGTGGATGGTTGGTTGGGCAGGCACCATTGTCCCAACAAGGCTAAGTAATCAGCCAGGAGGATTCATGTTTTGGGCTGGAATCATGGGTAGAAGGCTGGTCGGACCCTTTAATGTCCCGAAAAGGTGTGAAAATTACCTCTAAAAAGTAGTGAACATAGCAAAGTGAATATTTGCGGATGGTTTACAAACTTTTATGCAAAAAGCAGCAAACCGAATATTTGTTCAGGACCCCAGTTGACTTTAATGGAAGGTGAACTTAAAGTGGTCTGAAACTCCGACATAACATTAAAAAAAATGTGTTTTCCTACTTTTTATTACTCATACAGTTATCATATTTGTTTTTGTGCATAAGTAATATTGTCTGTTTACAAATTACAAGTTTCCAAAGTGTAGTTTATCGTACCCTGAAAGCTGGCATTGCATGTTATTCAAACTGCATTTTATTATATATGAACATCTTCTAATGAGCTTTTCTGAACTGTGTGTGTGTGTGTCTGAAGTACAGAGAGTTCATTTTCACTTATTAGACTGTGTTTACACATATTGTAACAAGATTGGAATATAAACAAAGATACTGTTATCTACAGTTTGGATGCGGATTGAAGCTGAATAGCAAGACAAAGCGCTTTTGTTTAACCATTTCAGTAATGTTCTGCTAAAAACAATTCTGGGATCGTAGCTTTCAAGCTGTGAGGAATCTTTTAGAGCAAAGTAGAAATGCTGGCTTTCAGACCACTTTAAGAGCATATTTACAGCCACAATTTCTTTTAAATAGGTATCAAAATTGTCCAAAAACCAGGGAAGCGGTATGGTAGATGGTATGGGATCAATTTCAAAAGTTCCCCCAAAAAATAAATATTTTATGCAAAGGCTTTTTTACATGTGTAAAAACAAAAAATCTAATTTCATTTTCTAGATTTTTCAAATGAAAAGGGAACCTTAACTGAGAGGGATATGGTTGTTTCCTTTTAAACAATACCAGTTGCTTGTCAGTCCTGCTGATCACTTGCTGCAGTAGTGGCTTATTCACAACCCTGAAACAAGCATGCAGCTAATCCAGTCTAACTTCAGTCAGAGCACCTGATCTGCATGCTTGTTGAGGGGTTGTGGCTAAAAGTAATAGAGACACTGGATCAGCAGGAAAATCAGGCAACATGTATTATTTTAAGTCCTTTAGAATGGCCGCTATGTTTACCTGCCTAAAAATGTTTATTTTCAGCCACTGAAGCAGAGGACTTAATTATTTGGCATTTAACTGCTTATAGAGACACTGAGGCGAAAAAAATGAATTGGTTGTGTAGTACGGATAATTACTAGAATATTAGAAGCAAGAAAATATTTTTATTTTCAGTTATATAGTGTTTTTTTATAACATTGCATCATTCTCTAATATTTGCAGTTTACACACTACTTAGCACTCTAAATGATATTACAGAGCAGTCCAGTGAACTACTTGACCTGTCCTGTGCAGAAGTAGAAACAATACAATGACTGACAGTTGAGATATCAAGCTTCAGAAGACAGAACTATCTGCAGTCGTGGAGCTCAATGGCTTTTTTGCATAGATAAGAACTGGAGTTTCTTAAAGGGAAACTGAAGTAAAAGGTATATGGAGGCTGCCATATTTATTTCCTTTTAATCAATACCAGTTGCCTGGCAGCCCTGCTGGTCTATTTCGCTGCAGTAGTATCTGAATAATACCAGAAACAAGCATGCAGCTAGTCTTGTCAAATCTGACTTTAAAGTCTGAAACACCTGATCTGCTGCATGCTTGTTCAGGGGCTATGGCTTAGAGTATTAGAGGCAGGGGATCAGCAGGGCTGCCAGGCAACTGATATTGCTTAAAAGGAAATAAACATTGGCAGCCTCCATATACCTCTCTCTTCAGTTCCCCTTTAACTCTTCCTGTACTGGAAACAATATTATACTTATATTTCTGCTCCTAATATTTTATTTCTTAGTTGTACTACACATAAATCATTATATCATAATTTTTTTTCCGCTTCAGTGTCTGTTTATCCATTTCAGCCCGCAGGTATTTTTCACTTTATGCATCAGAGCAATTTTCACCTCCCATTCATTCACCAATAACTTTATCACTAATTATCACAATGAATTCCTCTAAATCTCGAGATTGTAAGCCTTTGGGCAGGGTCCTCCTCCTTTTGTGTCCTACCTGATCATACACCTGCATTACTGTGCACCCATGCTATGCATTTGAGGGAACTCAACTTGCCTAATCTCCATGCTCCCATCCAGTGACTGACTAAGCATTACCTTGTACTTCTACTGTGCTGCGTGATCTGGTTTTTCTTGTTTTCCTGTATTGTCATTTTGCTGTATGTCACCCCTAAATATTGTCTGTAACCTAAACTAATGTCCTGCGCTGTGTAATATGTTGGCGCTTTATAAACACAATAAATAAATAAAATAAAATAAATATATCTTGTTTTTTCCGCCACCAATTAGGCTTTCTTTGGGTGGTACATTTTGCTAAGAATTATTTTTTTCTAAATGCATTTTCACAGGAATATTAAGAAAAAAATCATTATTTCTCAGTTTTTGGCCATTATAGCTTTAAAATAATACATGCTACCGTAATTAAAATTGTAACAACAATGTGGTTATGAGCGCTCCTCTGTCTGGGAAAAAAAGGAACTAATCAGAATTAAATTGAGCACAAATGGATCGCCACACAATGGGGGGTAACCTCCCTGAAATAGTATATGTATAGATCTATGTAGCGCTCAACATAAAAGTTCACATAAAATCATAGAATAGAAGTCCAGGTCGGTGATATACAGTCCTAGGATAAACAACCAATCCGCAAACAATCCACACAGGGTACTCTCACCGACTCAGGTGGCTGATTATGTTACAGATCAGCAAAAAATGCACATCAGAAAGATCTTTGACCACTTGTATCCATTTGTATCTGGAACTCAGAAAAAATAAAGGCACATAGCGTAATCCAGCTTCTGAACAATGGTATTACTGTCTTATGCACCCTCACACGTGTATAAGTGTTCAACCCTGGCAGCCCTCCACCAGCAATCTCGAAAAACTGTTATACGCTCACCAGATGGACGTGCTGATCATGCAGAAGACCAGCTCACAGCGTTTATCAAGCCCTTGATCGTCCGGACTCCTCTTAAAATATGCAGCTCCTTAAAAACTTAAAACAAACGCTCATAGCGTAATACTGCTTTATTTTAAAAGTTTAAAAGCATATCAGTGCACTCACATTTAGGTAGAAACAATGCGCATTGTTTATAAAAATCTCAGCGTCCCACAGAGCTTCCGCACTCTGGTGTGTTGAAGCTGGGAGATACTAGTGTGGAAGCTCTGTGAGTCCGTGCTCTGTGAGTCCATGCTCTGTGAGTCCGGACGATCAAGGACTTGATAAGCGCTATGAGCTGGTCTTCTACATGATCAGCACGTCCATCTGGTGAGTGTATGACAGTTTTACGAGATTGCTGGTGGGGGGCTGCCAGGGTTGAACACTTATACACATGTAAGGGTGCATGAGACAGTTATACCATTGTTCAGAAGCTGGATGTGCCTTTGTGTTTTCTGAGTTCCAGATACAAATGGATGCAAGTGGTCAAAGATCTTTCTGATGTGCCTTTTTTGCTGATCTGTAACATAATCAACCACCTGAGTCGGTGAGAGTACCCTGTGTGGATTGTTTGTGGATTGGTTGTTTATCCTAGGACTGTATATCACCGGCCTGGACTACTATTCAATGATTTTATGTGAACTTTTATGTTAAGCGCTACACAGATCTATACATATACCATAATTAAAACCTATGTATTTTACTTGCCCATTTGTCCCGGTTATTACACCATTTAAATTATGTCCCTATCACAATGTATGGCGCCAATATTTTATTTGGAAATAAAGGTGCATTTTTTCAGTTTTGCATCCATCACTATTTACATGCTTATATTTCAAAAAAAAAATTGTAATATACACTCTTCACATGCATACTAAAAAAGTTCAAACCCTTAGGTAACTATTTATGTTTTGGGGTTTTTTTTTTAATTGTAACTAATTTTTTTTTCATAAAAAATTTTATTTGGGAAATTTTTGGTGTGCAAGGTAAACAGTTAATATCAAATGCAATAAGGGCCCTTTTCCACTACACAGCTGAATCGCAAAATCGCAAATCGCTAGTGATTTTTAAATCGCTAGGGTTGCTAGTTTATCATAGAAATCATGAGAAGTATTTTCCACTATAGTGATTCGATTTGCAAATTGCAAATCGCAATTGCTTTCTGCAGCGATTTTAAGAGGGATAATGCAATGCAAATGAAAATCGCAAATCGCAATCGAATAACCCAATTAATGAAAAATCGCAATCGCTGGCGTTTGTGATTTATGATTGCGATTGCTAGTGGAAAAGGGCCCTAATGTGTGTTTATTTCATTGAAAATGTATGTAGATGTAGTTTTACTATTTGGCCACAAGATGGCCACAGTCAAAAACATTTTATTTTAGTCCTCTCGCTTCCAGGAAGCATAAGGAGGACGGGGAACTTTTTTTTTATCAGAAAGACGGCGGCTTCTAATAATAAGCCGATGGTCTTTCTACCGGGGACTTAGATCCATGAATGGGAACTATGTTCCCATTTATTGATCTCCGTGCTAATGGAGGGCAACACGGGCGTGTGCGGGAGCGTGTAGCAGCGCTACAGCAGCCGTCTGGATGTGACAATCACATCCAGGCGGCTTAAATGGTTAAGTAAAGTACACTGCTGTCACAAAATATGCTGCTTGCGCAGTGTGGGCCTAACACTGCACTACAAACTCAACAGTGATATAAAACCCTTTGTGTGACAATGTCAGGTCACAGGTGACACAAAAAGTTTACAGTACAGTGCAGTCACTCAATCACTTTATTGTAGCACAGTGACAGGCTGTAATAGTACAGGTGGTGTATATAAGCTACACACCACAAACAGCTACAACAAAATATAACATTAGAATCAGTCCTAAAAAGACTTTTGGGGTCCTTAGTTGGGGAAGTGCAAGGAGCAGAACACCTATTGAAGCAGCTACACAGCACATGATAACACAGAGCAGTGTCAGCAGGCTATCTATCTGTCAATCAATAAGCAAGCAGAGCTCTCTCTACACTGACTCCAGGCAGACTGTAAAATGGCTGCCAGGTATATTTCTTTTAGAGGGTGGGTGTAACCCATGTGGTAAAAATGCATAATTGGCTATCCTGGTCCACCTGACTTAAAGGTGAAGGGTAAAAATATGGCTCCATGTTAAAGTATGGGGTGAACCCGAACTTCATATAAATGGCAAATTTTCGCCATTGAACTGTCCGCAGAAGCAAACCAAGGCCATCACTACTGAAAAAAATGTGTTGCGTTTCTGATGGATGACTTTCTTCCAGGGTACAAAAAGAAGATCTGTATTTTCCATGACAAAATAGTCTTGACAATGCAGCATCTCATGCTGCAAGGAATACCTCTGCATTATTGGCTGCTATTGGCATAAAAGGAGAGAAACTCACGGTCAAACAAATCATTTGTTCTTTTACATGATCTGAAACTTAATCAGAAGTTTAAGTACATCTAGCTAGTAGAAGATTTATGTATGCAGGAATATCACTAGCCTAGCCATGGTATGGTTAAACATACCGTATTCCTCAAAAGCAATTTATTATCCGTTTTGCAGTGCATGACCTTCAAATGTGCACTTTTCAAAGCCACCAGCCAGCTTACCAGCCCACCAACATAACTTTCTTTTGATGGGCTGCGATTTCTCCTCCAATGTTTTTTTTTAATGAATATTTATTTCTTTATTTTTGTAATAAATGTTCCTATTTTTTAAATTATTTTTTTAAACCCTCCCTCCCCCACCAGCCAATCAGCGCGATCAGCTGTCATAGGCTTTACATGGCTGTCCCCAGTGCCATAAATTGCAGCGCTGTACAGAGTAAATAGATGGCGGTTTGTCGTCTAACAGTCTCCTAGCAGCGATCACCACTGGAAGACTGATGATGGAGCGAAGCTCCGTCATCCAAGCAGAGATGCGCATGCTCTTGCAAATCCCCGCCCCAGGACTTTACGCCGATCGCGGTTAGGCGGTCCTGGGGCTGTCATATAGGAGTTAAAGAGAACCCGAAGTGGATCTTCAGGGGGCAGATGGGACACCGAGGCATGTTCTTTGCCTAATGACATGGCTCTGTGTCCCCCAACTGCCGCTCTCTGCCGCGCTATAGCCCCCCGAGTTCAGTGACAAGATGTATAGCTAACTTGGAGGTAAACGGAGGGGAGAGGAATGCCCTGTTCAAAACGCCCGCCAGAGACGTTCCTGCAGGGTTTCCTGAGCTGCCATTGGGCAGCTCTCTCTCCCTGGCCGCGCCCCCTGCCGATCCCCCACCTCCCTGCAGGCTATGAGAGACACACAGTCTTTCAGTGCAGCGTCTTGACCCAGAGGTCACGGAAGTGAAAGTGGGCCAATGTGGCCCACGGGAGAGGCGGGGAGGGGTATCCTTTCAGGTAGCATACTTTTTTATACATTTTTTGCCCTAGCGGATCCGCACCCGCAAGCGGATCGCAAACCGCAGCCGAACCGCTCTGGTGTGCACTAGGCCTTTGAGTCTACCAGGAGAAAAGTAATTATAAATGTTCCTTGTTACTCTCTACTTTGCCCCCCCCCCCCCCCCCCAATCTTACCCTTACAATTGAATCACCCAATGTTACAGATGAGTCTAAGAGGATTAAAAATATTGTGTTGCAGAACTGGCCTATATTGAGGCAGGATCCCATGTTGAAACATATAATACCCGCAAAACCAGGGATTATCTTTAGAAAGGCAAAATCTATAAAGAATCGGATCGCCCCTAGCAATATAAAAGATATAAAATTAACTCGGCCTAGTATGTTCCCAAAAGTCATAGGGAACTACAAGTGCCACATCAGAAGATGCGGGTGCTGTCCTTTTTTTTAGGCATAGGACAAAAGAGATCACAGATGGGAACGGTCAGTTAACTCTAATTAAAGACTTCATTAATTGCGGTACAGACCATGTAGTGTACCTTCTTTCATGTAGCTGTCCCAAAGTCTATGTAGACAGGACCACTAGACCACTTAGGCAGAGATTCGGGGAACACAAACGTAACATCTTAGATAGAAGTGAGAAACATAGTGTCCCCCGACACTTCAAAGATCACCACAATGGTAGTGTGGACTCGCTTCAGATCATGGGTCTAGAAACAATATCCAAAGACTTTCATCCTGGAGAAAGGTATAAGAGGTTGTGTGAAAGAGAGACATTTTGGATATTCAAGATGGATTCCCTCTCACCCAAAGGTTTAAATGAGGGCCTAGAAATTTCAACCTTTTTATGAACCTAGTGTGAATAGCCTTAACACTATATGCATAACCATGGGTTACTAATCGTATTTATTTGTTTTCTTCCCCTTTCCTCCCCCCACTCCCCTTTCCTTTCCTCCTTTCCCCCTCTTTTCCCCTTTTTCCCTGTCTTTGCAGCTTTTTCCCCCGTAAATATCTAGTAGGCGCCTATACTACAATATTGCTAGTGGGAGGTGGTGAGTACTCCTTAGAATAGACCATAATTAAGTTAGTTTTTAATTATGTACATAATATAATATATATTTTTGTAATCTTCCTTGTTCTTCCCGTCCTCCAGTCACCATCTCTTCCAGTTTCATATTCAGCTGCCATTGGATGCAGGGTGCCAGTGTTTCTGGATCGGGGGGCCGTGCGGCCGCAGACCGTAACACGGGCCGATTGAACCCAGTTAGTCCAGCATAGCCACACGGAAACTTTACATATAATAATTGTTTTTGTTATATTTATATATCCTTGTCTGAAACAATTTCATTTGGCAGCTGATTGGTAATAACACTAAGATCAGACGGAGTGCATTATGAAAGTTAATTATGCACTAATCCATATAATTGATGAGATGGGAATATTTTATCAATGTTTTCCTGATAATTGCAATCCTGTAGGTGCGATTCAAATAATATCAAGGGTCCTTTTAAGTGTTTTTATGGATGTATATACTGTTCCTTTAAGATATAATATGATATGCGACCCCCACTTAAAGTTCCCATAAAGCTTGCACTAATATAAGAGTTTTAAAGATCTTGTTTAGAATTGGTTTTATGCAACTTAGCTTGTCCATGCAATTGTCTCTGTTTAGAATTGGAATTTGTTTCATGTAACCTGATCTTGCTGATCAAAAATGATTTTATTGATGTGTATAATTATTTGGTTTTTAATGTCAGAATGTTTATTCTATTGTAATTGTGCGGGATGTCTGAAGCTTGGTGGCTAGTGTTGCGCATTTATGTATGCAAGCCGCAAAGCCCTCCCACCAGCGACAGCACTTGTTCCTCCAAGATGCACCTTAAGCGTGCACAATAAATTCATCCGCATGCTCTTTAAGATGTACGCTACGCGTACATAATGAAAACCTCCGCATGCAGCCGCCGCCGTCACCTAGGTGACGGCTGTGGATTTATGAGGCGTGCCAATGCCTGCAGCGTCATCTGACGAAGGCGCATAGCGCCGAAACGCGTAATGACGCTGTAGGCACGCCAGGACCAAACCCCGCCCACCCCCTAGCGAGACGAGCATCAGTCCGATTGAGTACGCACTGCTGGCCACAGAAGCGGAAGGACAAACCGCCAAGGGGATTCAGAGCGGTGGTTGCCCGCTGAAAAGCGCATTATTTCTTCTATCTTGTGAGTACATTTTGTTATCTTGCGAATAAAATACTTTTATACAGTAATGCACTATGGAGCGCTCCTCTTCTACCTAGGTTGCTACACTTCCCCAAAAACCAGGAGCAGAACCGTGCATTCTATTGTAACACTTTGCAAGTTGTGAGGAGCTGTTGCATTCAGTGTGCTAGCGCGAAGATTTTTGTTGTGACAAATAATAAACAACCTGACTGCACTAGAAGGAATGCTAGTGCACTCCCAAGGATAACTACTCTAAGACAATATTTAGTAAACAATTAGCAGAGGGGCTGAAACTCAAGGTAAGTCCAGCAGAACCAAACCTTTATGACCAGTAGGGAATTCTGGGAGGAAATGGCATTTATACTGCAAACCTTCAAAAGAGGCAGAGCTATCAATAACCAGATGAGTGAATGCAAATCCCTCACCAGAACAGCAAGTCAGAAACTTGCAGAGTGAAAACAGGTCTCCTTTCCAGGGACCCGCAGCATGCAGACCTGAAAAATGGTAAAAAAGCTGCCTGCCTGTGCAGACAGCAGAGCAGATCATTACAGTACCCCCCCCCCCCCCCCCCACACACACACACACACTGCTAGGGACGGCTTCCAGACGTCCTTCAAAACTGACATTTCCAACAAAACAGTCTGAACACTCATGAAGGTCGGGACAGCCCGACAAGGCCCAATTCCAGAATCAATCCTCCCGAAACCGAACTCATCGGAGGCAGGACCCATCGAAACATGCCCATCAGTACTATAAGCCTCAGCGTGACACCCATCAGAACTGTGAGTACCAGAGAAGGACCCATCAAAACTCTCTGAGCAATACCCACCACCTTCCAGGGACCGTCCAAAAATACCAAACCTCCCACAATACCCATTAGAAGTGTCCCTATAAACACAGAAGCCACTGTTGATCCAATCCAGGGTACCAAAATAAATTTCTCCCAAAATCTCCCAGAACACTTTGAAGCTCCGCAGAGATCCCAAGAGGCCAGAATGCTCTTTAGGTTCACATGGATAACTATTGTGAGGTTTTTAATATTACTATAGATGAACATAAGCTTTTGTAGACCCAATAACTACTAGAATGACAGGTACTCTTAGAAATTCATAGCTGTTCAGAAAAGCTATTTCTTTGCAGACTTTCTCTGCTAAGCAAGATATTGATTTTCTTTGCAAAAACAAGAGTCAAAGTTCTCTTGTTTCTTTGCTTTGTACTGTGTAACTAAGCCATTTCTTTACTTTGCATGTTTAATTTAGATAGATGACCGAGGACACGAGGGTCTCTGGGACAGTGTCATCCAGATAAAGCTTGTCCTGAACTAACTTGTTTTTCACTGCCAAATTCCAGGAACTGACTACCCCTACTGAGATGGGTTGGGTTCCCCCACATACATCTCATATACATCCTCTGCCATGATTGGCTGAAGTAGTACATAGTTACATCCCTTGCTATGATTGGTCAGGGAAAGTTAAACCCCCAGGGTGTGATTGGTCCACCAACTTTGCTGTGATTGGTTCTTTTTGCTTTGCTATGATTGGATAATTTGTACATTACCTTGCTGTTTTCACTGAATAAAGGAGATCTGAATAAAGCTTAAAAACAAGGAAGTGAATGTAGCTAACCGAAGGTGTCGTGTCATTTCTTTCAACTGAAGGTTAAAGGGTCATAGGCTTTGGCCTACTAATTTGGGTATCCAAAGCCAACGTATACTTGGGGTCTTGAGCTCCATTACCCAAACTTATATCCAGGGGTGCAGCTAAGGTTTTTGTGGCCCCAAGCGGACCGTAGTAAGAGGCCCTATCCGCGGCAAAAATGGGTGTGGCTATCCCGCATAAGTGGGCGTGGCCATGACATGTGGGTGGATCGGGAGGGGCGGGGCTGTTTTCAGGGAAAAATGGATGCGGGGGTGATTGAAGCGCGCGTAGCGCGCCACGCCGAAAGATGGGCGTGGTCGTGACATTGTATGGGCGGAGGTTAACCGTAGCACAGCAAATATAGCCAACTATGACCATTAAATAATAAATGCAGCAACAGTTACCCCAGACATCAGAAATTAAAAACGCAATTTGTGCAACATTTCAGCAGAAAACAAACGCAATTTGTGCAACATTTCAACAGAAAACAAACAGAATTTGGGCCACATTTCAGCAGAAATCAAACACAATTTGGGCACATTTTCAGCAGAAATCAAACGCAATTAGGGCCACATTTTCAGCAGAAATCAAACGCAACTAGGGCACAGTTCAGCAGAAAATAAACGCAATTAGGGCACATTTTCAGCAGATATCAAACGCAATTAGGGCACAGTTCAGCAGAAATCAAACGCAATTAGGGCACATTTTCAGCAGATATCAAACGCAACTAGGGCACAGTTCAGCAGAAATCAAACGCAATTAGGGCACATTTTCAGCAGATATCAAACGCAATTAGGGCACATTTCAGCAGAAATCAAACGCAATTAGGGCACATTTGCAGCAGAAATCAAACGCAATTAGGGCACATTTCAGCAGAAATCAAACGCAATTAGGGCACATTTCAGCAGAAATCAAACGCAATTAGGGCACATTTCCAGCAGAAATCAAACGCAATTAGGGCACATTTCCAGCAAATAAGGGCTGCAAAAAGAAAATAATTTACTCACCTGGCACTGGCAGAAGTAAGTCTTCTCTCCCCGTCTCCTCTCCTGGCCGGCTCCTCAGGCGCCCAGTTCCCACGGAGCTCCCTCCCTCCTCCAATCTCCCGCGCTGATTGAATGCAGGGCTACGGGAAGATGGCCACCCGAAGCCCTGTACTGGAGACATAAATAGTCTCCAGAGCAGGGCTTCGGCGGCGGCCATCTTCCCGTAGCCCTGCTCTGCTCTGCCAGCCCCGCGGGGCTGCGGGAAAACAGTGACGTCACGCGGACGTCACGGAGCCGCCGAGGCCCCTAAGATCTTATGGACCCAAGTGGCCGCTTGGTTTGCTTTATGCCTCGTGGCGCCCCTGCTTATATCTGGCCCTGTCTTCACAGCCCTGACAGTTTTTGACGCCCGACGGAGGGACTTGACAATTCCGGATTCAGGGTTACCAGGATAACCATCAAGATCAGGGCTTTCAGGGACCATTTCTGGGCATGCAGGCAGGCAATTTCAGAACATGTTTCCACTAAGGAAGCATCTGAGCATGCTGGCACACGAAACACACTTGGGCATTCTGGCTTACAGAGCACATCTGGGTACACTAGTACAAGAGAAACTTCTCTTGTAATTGTATCTAACAAAAACCCATCGTTAACTACGCATGACTGAAGCTCCACAAGAGCTGCAAAAGTAGTGTAACGAATGTGGAATCGTCTCTGTGGTCAGCGCATCAGACGTGCGTTGACGCGGCGGATTTCCTCCACAAGCGTATAATTGAGGACACCCAGGCTAGGTGCTATGCACCCGCAGAGGGCAATTCCCACCGGCAGATGGCGCTGTGGAGTGCAGGCGAACACAGCCGCTGCACAGCCACATATGCCAAATGGGAATTGTACAGATCCAGGACAAGGTACAATCAGGCAGGGCTGGATAGCCCACAGGGAACAGAGCAAAGGGACAGAACCAATGTGTGCCCACCAAACTAGTCGCCACCCAGCAACGGCGAACACACAACGGCGGAAAAGAAGTAGGAAACGCAATCGCAAGAATGGCGATTGCCAATAGCGACACAAGACTGAGCAGGACAGAGCACCAGGGTAGCAAAGGCACAGTAAATCATACAAAGAGAAAGATAAGGAAAATAACAAACGCTAGCTGAACGCGAACACCGCACTCATTCGCAACAGTGCACGCGTTCGTGCGCGGTCTCCACGTGATAAGCACAATAGAGACAAGCACGCCTAACTAACCAAGACAAGACAGACACCACACAAACGCGCTTACTACACAGTTGCCTTACCGCAGGCACCAGCAAGCGCACGCAAACAGACAGACAACGAGAATCGATCAAACAGGAACCACTGCTCTTACCGTCAGAGCCAGTGCGAACCAGGTATCAGAAAGATCCACTGCTCTTGCTGTCAGAGCAGTGTGATCCAAGCACACGACAAACAGAAGGAGTAACCAGCAGCGACCGCAGCCGAGGTTAGCTCCAAGATCCAGACCAGAGCAATCCACTGCAGTGGCGGCTCCAGGAAATTTTTTTAGGGGGTGCTATGCAGGTGCTGGACCAATTTCCGGGGGAGCTGATTCGCGCGTCGCGGCAAAAAATGGGTGTGGCTACAACCTGCGTCGCGCTAAGCGCGCCGCGGCGAAAAAATGGGCGTGGTCATGACCGGATGAGGGCGGGGCTAACTGTAATTTAAAGTGAACCCAGGGTGAGAGTGATATGGTGGCTGCCATATTTATTTCCTTTTAAACAATACTAGTTGCCTGGCAGCCCTGCTGATCTCTTTGGCTGTAGTAGTGAACTGAATTACACCAGAAACAAGCCATGCAGCTAATCTTGTCAGTTCTGACAATATTGTCAGAAACCCCTGACCTGCTGCATGCTTGTTCAGGGTCTATGGTTGAAAGAATAAGAGGCAGAGGACCAGCACGGCAGCCAGGCAACTGGTATTGCTTAAAGGGAGATAAATATGGCAGCCTCAATATTATTCTCACCTCGGGTTCCCTTTAAAAGTGCAACGCAAAGACAGAGGGCCCAAGTTTTGGTGACCCTTTTCCCAGAAAATTCACATAATTGTGCAGGTTTTCTCAAGAAAATACACGTAATGTGAGCAGATTTTAACAAAAAACACGTCCAATGACCCTAATATGCACAATCGGTAGCAGATATGACCCCAATATGCACAATCAGTAGCAGATATGACCCCAATATGCACAATCGGTAGCAGATATGACCCCAATATGCACAATCGGTAGCAGATATGACCCCAATATGCACAATCGGTAGCAGATATGACCCCAATATGCACAATCGGTAGCAGATATGACCCCAATATGCACAATCGGTAGCAGATATGGCCCCAATATGCACAATCGGTAGCAGATATGGCCCCAATATGCACAATCGGTAGCAGATATGGCCCCAATATGCACAATCGGTAGCAGATATGGTCCCAATATGCACAATCGGTGGCAGATATGGTCCCAATATGCACAATCGGTGGCAGATATGGTCCCAATATGCACAATCGTTATCAGATATGGCCCCAATATGCACAATCGTTATCAGATATGGCCCCAATATGCACAATCGGTAGCAGATATGACCCCAATATGCACAATCGGTAGCAGATATGACCCCAATATGCACAATCGGTAGCAGATATGACCCCAATATGCACAATCGGTAGCAGATATGACCCCCAATATGCACAATCGGTAGCAGATATGACCCCAATATGCACAATCGGTAGCAGATATGACTCCAATATGCACAATCCGTAGCAGATATGACCCCAATATGCACAATCGGTAGCAGAAATGACCCCAATATGCACAATCGGTAGCAGAAATGACCCCAATATGCACAATCGGTAGCAGAAATGACCCCAATATGCACAATCGGTAGCAGAAATGACCCCAATATGCACAATCGGTAGCAGAAATGAACCCAATATGCACAATCCGTAGCAGATATGACCCCAATATGCACAATCCGTAGCAGATATGACCCCAATATGCACAATCCGTAGCAGATATGACCCCAATATGCACAATCCGTAGCAGATATGACCCCAATATGCACAATCAGCATCACCTGAAAAAGAAAAGAAAAACCCATTTACTCACCTACAGCCAGAAGACCTTCTTTCCCGACCTCCTGTCCCGAGTCCCGACCTCATTGTGGCGCGCAGCGCCCGCGCGCCCACGATCCTCTTCCTTCCCGACGTCACGACGAGACTTCCTGCCTGCATGCAGAGAGCAGGGCTACGGGAAAATGGCCGCCCGAAGCCATGCACTGCAGACTCGAAGTCTGCAGAACAGGGCTCCGGGCGGCCATCTTACCGTAGCCCTGCCTGCTGCTCCGTGCTGCCGCTGTGTGAACTGACTTGGCGTCTTTTAGACGCCTGAAGTCAGTTCACTCCAGGGGGTGCTTTGGGGGTGCTTGGACAATTCTAGGGGGTGCTCGAGCACCCCCTTGCACCCCCCTGGCGCCGCCCCTGATCCACTGCCACTAACGCTAGGGCAAGTGCGATTCAGACAGACAGAACAGAAGGATCCACAGCACTAGCGAAAGTGACTAGCGCGATCCAGGAAGACCGAACAGAAGGATCCACAGCACTAGCGCAAGGCAAGTGCGATCCAGGTACAGAGTAGCAGGACAGAAGGATCCACAGTACTAGCGAAAAGAGGCTAGCACGATCCAGGGAAACAGAACAGAAGGATCCACAGTACTAGCGAAAAGAGGCTAGCACGATCCAGGGAAACAGATCAGAAGGGGCTACCAGCAACAACCGCTGTTCCGGTTAGCACCCAGACACACAGAACGACTTCCTATCGACCACCGCTGGGACAGGACAGTCGCAACAGACGAACAAACAACAGATAAGCAATCCTGACGGCACTAAAGAAACTGCCTAGTGCAGTCCTCAGAATTACTCCAAGATAACTTCAACAAGAAGTAGCATGGCTGACACTCTCTAGGAGTGTTTACTACAAACCCTGAAGGAATGACCAGCAAAGGACTGTGGGTAATCCCAACCTTTATACTGCCAGTCATCACAGAAGGCAGGTAGGGGATTTGCATAACGAATGTATGCAAATTCCTCAGCAGCAAGCTGAAATACTGACAAAAAGTCTCTCTTAAAGAGACCTCCAGAATGCAGACCTGAACAGTGGTCAAAAAGCTGCCTGTCTGCACAGGGAGCTAAGCGAATTCTCACAAGTAGTCAACATAACAGCAATGCCTACTGAAGTAGGCAATACCTCAGAAGGACCTGGGGGGCAGGAGGCATCTCCTAAAAGTTCTACACCCTTTGGGACGAACTCAGAGACCTCCAGAACATCAAACAAAACCTCAGGAACATCATTTCCCAAGTTTTCGGACAAACTAATCAATGATTCTGAACTATCCATGTTACAGGGCAAAACATCAAATACATTCTGCGAACAGGGCAGATGTCCCAGGTATGGTTCTACAATACGCTGAGACTGAATTTCACTCTCATGAACAGGATGCACAGGAATATCTACTGGAACAAACACTGACTCCCTGACTCTAGTTTCACTGCACGCAGAATCCTGCATAGCAGTCAAACTAGACTGCAATTCCAAAATGGCAGAAAAACAGGTGAGAATAGTTGCAATACCTAGACGAGCCTCTGGGCTCACTGCAGGAGATTTTATGCAAGGCAACATTGACTCATCCAGAGTACAGGGTGGAAAGTCAGTACTTTCTTCAGAGCAAGAAAGGGACTCACAAATGTCAGTGCGAGTAGACCAGGGCCGGCCCTAGACTTTTTGCCGCCTGAGGCAAATTTTGAAAAAATTATTGCTGCCGCCCCCCCCCCCCCCATTGGGGGGGGGGGGGGGCGCCACCGCCGAGCTGAAGGGGAAGCGGGCAGGACGGGGGTACTGGGCCTGGCGGCGGGGAGGGGGGTCGGATCCCCCCCTCCCTCGCCTGGGTCCCCCGATCTGCGCTCCCCTCCAGCCTTAAATAGATCAGAAGCAGCCGCTACTCGTAAGAGGCAGTGGGCGGGGAGGACTCACCTCTTCCTCGCTCGATCCAGCGTGCGCTCCACTGACGTCACTTCCTGCAACGCCGTCCACTTACAATACAGTGGGCGGCGTTACAGGAAGTGACGTCAGTAGAGCGCACGCTGGATCGAGGAAGAGGTGAGTCCTCCCCGTCCGTGCCTCTTACGAGTAGCGGCTGCTTCTGATCTATTTAAGGCTGGATGGGAGCGGAGGACGGGGGACCCAGGCGAGGGAGGGGGGGGGGTCCGACCCCCCTCCCCTCCGCTAGGCCCAATATCCCAGTCCTGCCCGCTACCCCTCCAGCTCGGCGGCCGGCTCCCCGCACCCACCGCCGGGCGGATGCCGCCCCTAGATATGTGCCGCCTGTGGCTAAAGTTTCACCCCGCCTCATGGGCGGGCCGGCCCTGGAGTAGACATCATAGTTTCATTCATGGTACAGCGTAGGCTCACAGAAATATTCTCTGGACAAAGCAAAGATCCCTCAGTATCAGATTCGCACAACCAAAGTGCTGTCTCACCCTTAGACTCGGCTAACAATGTCGAATCAGGGGAGTCAGAACGCAAAATTTGCGAATCCAAGATCGCTTTCGGTTGTAAAACTGAAGCTTCTAAAGCGCAGGCCTCCGAAATTTGTGGACCAAATTGTAAAATGTCCAGGACAGGAATATTGGAACTATTTTCATCTGGCAATGTGCTTTAACAGGTGTGAACAGAGTGAGGCATAGATTTATTTGCAGAAGAAGTTGCGACAACAACATGAGGAACTTTATTAGTCACATTAACATTACTCTTGAGGTTGCATAGTTTAGGGATTTTCCCGATAGCAGGGTCATAGATGGAGGATCTTAAAGAATTACTGGGAGAAAAAAATCTGTTTTTAATTGACAAGGGATCCCACATATCTTTGACAAAACTGACACATTCATGTTGATCATAATTTGCTGGAACACCTGAGAAAAAGGCATCAGATCGCACAGAGTTTAAACTCACTTGCTTTACCCCAGAAAGGCAGGAACAGTCACCCGACAACGTTGTCTCTTTATTGGAGTCAATTGGTTGGTGTGTGTGCAATTCATACAAAATCATCTGCCACACACAATTCACCAATCACCGGATCCACAAAACACTCGTCACACTCACCAGATTCAATCAAAGTGTACACAGAATTAATACAAGCATTAAGAATCTCTTCGCTTTCTGTGATGTAAAAATCGCAAAACGCTTTCCAATCAATATCGAACTCCTCAATCTCCCATGGAGAAAATGGAGGCTCAAACAACCCTGTATCAAGATAACACTCATACGGGTTCGGATCAGGAAAATGCATAGATTTTCTTACTCCTTTAATATACTGAATAATTCTGCCTATCATAGGATCCACATTTGCTTGGGGTAATAAAAAATGAGACTGAGAAGTTTCTCTGGATCTATCACATTCAAGTGTGTTCCAAATTTCAGACTTTACAGAAATAATTTTTTTATTTGTAATTGCTATGGGCAACGGATCTTTCAGCTGGGAAGCCTTCCTAGACTTTCTCCTTTTAGTCTTAGCCGCTTTAAGTGGCTGCTGTCTAGATGCAAGGGAGCTGTTACTGCATTAATTATCAAACTGAATGGTTTTGCATGGAATGGATAGAACAGCTGATTGATTTGCAGGTACACACCCATCAAGAATAGGTGGTAAGGAAGGCAGTTTAACCAGTGAGAAAAAATTAATGTAAGAAACTGATAAGGCTTATCATTCCAAGAATTGCTTTTCAAAATCTCATAAGCCCACTGAAACAGAACTCCTTGCAATAGAACATAAGCTATTTGGAGAGCCCACGTGGACGAATCAGTGATTTGAAATGCAGGGTTAAGAAAAAGTCTTACACATTCAGAAAGAAAGTCCTCTTTGGTTTCAGAGTCTAGTTTTTTAAACCTCTTAAAGGTACAAGAACCATATTCGACAAAATCGTACAAATCGGAAATTCCCTCTATACTGGGAATTTCGGTTTGGCTGGTCATACTGTTACTTTTGCGGAATTATCTCCGTGGTCAGCGCACAATATGTGCGCTGACACTGCGGAAACTCTCCACAAGCAATTGGATAAGGGAACCCAGCTTTGGTGCAAATGCACCTGTAGAGAGGAATTCCAACCGGCAGATGGAGCTGTGGAGTACAGAGGAACTCGGTCTCTGTACAACCACAGATGCCAGATGGAGATTGTACGAAGTGAAGCAATACAGGGCAAGATAGCCACTCGAGAGAGAGTGAGCACAGAGACAGAATGTATGTATATCCACCAATGTAGTCGCCACCCAGCGACGGTTGACATACAACAGCGAAGACTAAGGTGAGAAAGTAATCGCAAGAATGGCGATTGCTAGCAGAGACACAAGACGTAGTAAAGACAGAACATAGAATGAATAAAGAAAGAACCAATTAGCAAACTGCAATCCAACACGAAGGAACCGACAGGACTAGCTAAACGCGGTCACCACACGTTAAGCGCAATAGCGACAAAGCGCGTTCAAGGCACGGTCACCGCACGTTAAGCGCAACAGTGACAAAACGTACCAACCCTGACTAACATATGAAACACGGAAAATGAAAATAAACAGAGAACGCGAATGCTTGCTAATCGGTTGCCTCACCCAGACTACAGCAAGCGTTCGTTCCAGACAAGACAGACAGAAGGAGTAACCAGTAGCAACCGCAGCTAAGGTTAAACTCCAAGGTTCAGACAAGAGAGATCCACCGCCTCTAACGCTAGGGCGAATGCAATCTAGGAACAGGACAGAACGATTCACTGTCAGCCACCGCTGTCGACAGTACCATCGCACGGACCAGACAAGAGAGACAGAAGGAGTAACCAGTAGCAACCACAGCTCTAGCTTACACTCCAAGACAGAGTACAGAAGGATCCATCGCCTCTATCGCTAGGGCGGATTCGATCCAACAGACAGACAGAAGGAGTAACCATTAGCAACCGCTGCTCTGGCTTACACTCCAAGACAGAGTACAGAAGGATCCACCGCCTCTACCGCTAGGGCGAATGCAATCCAAACAGACAAGACAGAACTAGGCAATACAAATAATAAACAACCTGACTGCGCTAGAAGGAATGCTAGTGCACTCCCAAGGATAACTACTCTAAGACAATATTTAGTAAACAATTAGCAGAGGGGCTGAAACAAGTCCAGAAGAATAAGTCCAGAAGAACCAAACCTTTATGACCAGCAGGGAATTCTGGGAGGAAATGGCATTTATACTGCAAGCCTTCAAAAGAGGCAGAATGCAAATCCCACACCAGAACAGCAAGTCAGAAACTTGCAGAGTGAAAACAGGTCTCCTTTCCAGGGACCTGCAGCATGCAGACCTGAAAAATGGTTAAAAAGCTGCCTGCCTGTGCAGACAGCAGAGCAGATCATTACACACACATATTAAAACATGTTTACTTCATAATGTAAGTATTTATGTATTTTATTTTATTTCATTTTTTTAAATATGCAAATGTTTTATTTTTTGGTAACTATGGGAGAGTGGGGGAGGTATGGGGTTAATTTTAATGGTATATGCATGTATTTTTATGTAAAAACTGTATGTGGGTGTAATTTTACTATTTAGCCACAAGATGTCCCCCACGTTATCTTCCTGTGCATACTATTAGTAAGCTAAAAGGAAGAAACATGTGTATTTGTTACTTTTGTTTTATCAATGGCCATGGCATCTCATTAATGCCGGTGGACATTAATCATGGGCACTTAGGTCAATGAATGGGAACTGTGTTCCCATTCACTGATCAGCAAAGTCCAAAGTTGGTTAGCACACCAATTTATAGGTTCACTGGCGTAGGAGCAGGGGTCGCAGCAGTCGCACTGGCGACGGGGCCCGCGATCTCCTAGGGCCCGTACCGGCCCCTGCTCCCCGCATTCTCCTCTGTCCCCAGGCCCTCCGTGACAGCCGCTTAGCTCCGCCCCCAAATCGCGGGTAGCTCCGCCCCCAAATCGCGGGTAGCTCCGCCTCTCACAGGATCGTTCCTGTGAGTTGCTTGATTCTTTCACCGAGCCCTGCCCCTGCAAATCCCATTGGCTGGCACAGCAAGGACAGAGCATGGGAGAAGATGGAGATGAGCCAAGAGCTCCTGTCTCCCTCTTTATTTCCCTGTCACTGCTTATCAGCCTTTACTGTATCCAGAGCCCGCAACAGTGCTCACTAACCTTCCTCCACCAGACCCCTAGTAATTTCCTGTCTTTCTATCCACCCCCCAGAATTCTCACTAGCCCCCCCTCAACCTCTCTCCCCCAGACTCCTAATAACCTCCCTCACTCCCCCCTCAATATTCTTCACCCTCCCTTTCCCAGACTCCTAACTGCTCTCCCTTCTTACTCCCCCGACCCCTAATAACCCCCCTGTCTCTTCTCACTTCCCCCTCAATATTCTTCACTGTCCCCCGACCCCTAATAATAGCTCCCCTCTCTCGCCTCACTCCTCCCTCAATATTTCTCATCCTCCCTTTCCCAGACTCCTAATAACCCCCCTGTCTCTCCTCACTCACCCCCCCCTAATAACCCCCCTTTTTCTCTTCATTCCCCCCTCAATATTCCCCACCCTCCCTTTCCCAGACCCCTAATAATCCCGCTCTCTCTTCTCACTACCCCCTCAATATTCCTTACCCTCCCTCCCCCAGATCCAATGCTACCGGCGTCACATGGTGCACACGCCTGTTTGCTGAGGACACTGGCCTGCAGTGACAGCTATATTGGCCTGCAGGTGACAGCTATATTGCTGTCTGCTTCCACATCACTTGAAAGAATACATAGGGCACTGGCAGAGTAAGTATGGGGGGGGGGGGGCCCATGTCTAAATTCTGCATCGGGGCCCTGAGGTCTGTAGCTACGCCACTGTTCTGAAGTATTTTATTCTTCACATTATAGGTCAACAAATAAATTGACAATTGTTTCGGGGCCACGAAGGGTCAAGTTCATCAGAAAGTGCAGACTATACAGACTATATAGACTATACATTCCCTGATCAGTGTACAAGTACACCGCCACGGAGGGGGGTCGCGGGCACGCACATTTGTGTGCGCCACCCATAGACAATAGAAGACGAATGTCTATGCCTCTGGAACAGTAAGAGACCAACCGTGGGGCATAGTTATACTGCCGCTGGTGTGACTAGTGGTTAAAATAATAGATAGAGGTCTACCCTATAAAAAGTTAATATATGCACATAGAAATGCATCCTCTAAATTCCACAAAATCTGGGATATACGGCAGGAACAGTAGACTCTGCTAATTGTTAAAAGGGGTACCTGGAAACTATGCGTGCTGACAACTAGTGTTGGGCGAACAGTGTTCGCCACTGTTCGGGTTCTGCAGAACATCACCCTGTTCGGGTGATGTTCGAGTTCGGCCGAACACCTGATGGTGTTCGGCCAAACCGTTCGGCCATATGGCCGAACTAAGAGCGCATGGCCGAACGTTCCCCGAACGTTCGGCTAGCGCTGTGATTGGCCGAACGGGTCACGTGGTTCGGACCCGAACGCGCTCTGATTGGCCGAACGGGTCACGTGGTTTGGGTAAATAAATACCCGATCCACGTCATTTCTCCGCCATTTGTCTGTGGGTCTAGCTTTGGGTAGGCAGGCAGGGTAGTTCTCTCTCCAGCCAGGCTAGCCAGGGTCCCCCCAGTCATTGTGTCGCTGCTGGGAACAGTAGTACACCGCTCACCCACACTATATAGCATTGTGTTTACTGCCACTCTGTGTCTCTGCTGGGAACAGTAGTACACCGCTCACCCGCCACTGTATAGCATTGTGCTCTGTGTCGCTGCTGGGAATAGTAGTACACCGCTCACCCACCACTGTATAGCATTTTGTTTACTGCCACTCTGTGTCTCTGCTGGGAACAGTAGTACACCGCTCACCCACCACTGTATAGCATTGTGCTCTGTGTCGCTGCTGGGAACAGTAGTACACCGCTCACCCACCCACCACTGTATAGCATTGTGCTCTGTGTCGCTGCTGGGAATAGTAGTACACCGCTCACCCACACTATATAGCATTGTGTTTACTGCCACTCTGTGTACACCGCTCACCCACCACTGTATAGCATTGAGTTTACTGACACTCTGTGTCTCTGCTGGGAACAGTAGTACACCGCTCACCCGCCACTGTATAGCATTGTGATCTGTGTCGCTGCTGGGAATAGTAGTACACCGCTCACCCACCACTGTATAGCATTGTGTTTACTGCCACTCTGTGTCTCTGCTGGGAACCATTTGTACACCGCTCACCCACCACTGTATAGCATTGTGCTCTGTGTCGCTGCTGGGAATAGTAGTACACCGCTCACCCACCACTGTATAGCATTGTGCTCTGTGTCGCTGCTGGGAACAGTAGTACACCGCTCACCCACCACTGTATAGCATTGTGCTCTGTGTCTCTGCTGGGAACAGTAGTACACCGCTCACCCACCACTGTATAGCATTGTGCTCTGTGTCGCTGCTGGGAACAGTAGTACACCGCTCACCCACCCACCACTGTATAGCATTGTGCTCTGTGTCGCTGCTGGGAACAGTAGTACACCGCTCACCCACACTATATAGCATTGTGTTTTCTGCCACTCTGTGTACACCGCTCACCCACCACTGTATAGCATTGTGTTTACTGCCACTCTGTGTCTCTGCTGGGAACAGTAGTACACCGCTCACCCGCCACTGTATAGCATTTCTGTACTGCCACTGTACTGCTGCCAGTCAGCGTGTACTTTAAGGATAAGTGAAATGAAGAAGAAATCCTGTGAAAGAGGGAGGGGCAAGGGAAGAGGTGTTTCCCCTGATGGTTCACGTACAGGCCACAGTGGAGCACCGAAGAAAACCCACTCAATACCGCCCATGTTGTCCAGGAAATCAACCCTCACAAATCCAAAAGAACAGGACCAGATAATTAATTGGATGACCTCTCAAGCGTCCAGCAGTGGGTTAAGCAGCACCAGCACATCACGCACGAGGTCCGAGTCCTCAGACAGTTACAAGGAGCCAGTGGGCACAAAGCTGACACAACCGGCAGCGACACCACGCACACAACTGCCAAATAACCAGTCCGAAGAATTTCCTCAGGACACAATGGGGTATTCGCAGGAGCTATTCCCAGCCCAACAAACTTCCACCTTTCAAAGGAAAATGGAACAGCCAGAAATGTTGTGCCCGGATTCACAACCATTTACTGTGGGAAATGCACCGCGCACTGAAATGCAAGGCGAGTCCGAGGACTTTGAAACCCAAATCCCAGAGCAAGTTGGGCAGGAGGGGTTTCAATTGCAGGAGGTCGGCCGAGAAGATCTGGAAGACGACGTTGGAGTGAGCTGCGCAGAGGTTGTTCTGGGGAGCTTTACTCCACGGCAGCGGCGGCCCACAATCACATATGACGAGTTTGAGGAGATGGAAGAGGAGGAGGGTATGGACAATGTGGACACAGACCCAGATTTTGTATGTGAAGGAGAACATCGCCGTCGTAGCAGCACAGATGAGTCTGTTGAAGAACCCACTGCTGCACGAGTTCGCCTTGTGCCACAAGGTAGGCGGCGCGAAATTTCAGGCACCACAAGCGTGGAAGTTCAAGTGAGACGCAAAAGAGGCGCAAACAGAAATCGCCAGCAAGGCAGGTGCTCCAAAGTCTGGCCTTTCTTTGAAAACTGCAGTGAGGATGGTACCATGGTGATTTGCAAGGTGTGCAAGACCCGCCTGAACAGGGGGAAAAATATTAACAACCTCTCCACCACCAGCATGACCCGCCACATGGTATCCAAACATCCCACTCTGTGGGCAAATGTGGCAGGACAGGGTACCAGCAACACTGCCTCCCTTGGGGTCACCAGACTCACCACCAGACCCTCCTCAGCAGCAGCAGTAGCCCAGCCATTGCGTGGTTCACAACAACATTCACAAACATCAGACGACGCTGACACTGTCACTTTCCGGAATAGTGCTCTTGAGGTCTCCCAGTCTTCATCAAACACAACAACCAACAGCCGTTCAGTGTGCAGCCCTACGGTTCAGTTGTCTGTCTCGGAGATGCTTGAGCGCAAGAGGAAATTGCCAGCAAATGACCCCCGGGCCGTGGCACTAACAGCCAGCATAGCCAAGCTTCTGGCCTGCGAAATGCTGCCATATCGAGTGGTGGAGACAAACACCTTCAAGGGCATGATGTCAGTGGCCATCCCACGTTACGTGGTTCCCAGCCGCTACCACTTCGCGCGCTCTGCAGTGCATGAGCACGTGGTCAGCAAAATAACCCGAAGCTTGAAGAATGCCGTTGCCTGCAAGGTTCACCTCACCACTTACACCTGGACGAGTGCGTTCGGCCAGGGTCGATACATCTCCCTTACCGCGCACTGGGTGAACCTTGTGGAGCCTGGCAGCGATTCCTCACCTGCTACGGCGCGGGTGTTGCCCATGCCGCAAACAGCTGCACCGCCGTCCCTCCCACTGGATAACAACAGCAGCACCTACCTCTCTGACTCCTTCTCCTCCAACGTATCTCAAAGCTGTTTCTCATCCGGAAACGCTAACCCAGCAGCAGTAGGATCGTGGAAGCAGTGCAGCACAGCTGTTGGCATGCGTCAGCAAGCGTTGCTAAAGCTGATCTGCCTTGGGGATAAGCAGCAAACAGGGGGGGGAAATTTGGAGGGGAATAAAGGAACAGACGGATTTGTGGCTGGCACCGCTGGACCTGAAACTGGGCATGGTTGTGTGTGATAATGGGAGTAATCTCATTCGCGCTTTAAGGTTGGCTAAGCTGACACACATCCCTTGCCTGGCGCATGTGATGAACCTAGTAGTTCAGCGGTTCCTGAGGACATACCCAGGCGTGGCCGATCTTCTGTTGAAGGTGTGACGAGTGGCCAAACATTGTAGAAATTCCAGTACTGCTTCGGGGGCACTCGCCAAGATGCAGGAGCGCTTCAATCTACCCCACCATCGCTTGCTGTGTGATGTCCCTACGCGCTGGAATTCTACGCAGCACATGCTAGCCCGCTTTTGCGAGCAGAAGAGTGCAGTGGTCCAGTACATGACGGCGCAGTACCGAGGCGCATCCGGACAGCTTCCAAGCTTCTGTGGATCCGATTGGGCCAACATGTTGGACCTCTGCCAAGTCCTCCAAAATTTTGAGCAATTTACGTTGCTTGTGAGCAGTGACAGCTCTTCAGTCAGCATTACCATACCACTGCTGTGTTTACTGAAGAAGTCAATGTTGAAAATCAAGGAAACAGCTGTCATGATGCAACTGGGGGAATCTGAAGGAGGAAACGATCAGCGTGATGATACCAACATCAGGCCATCTGCCTCAGGAAACGCTGGCCCCAGCAGCTATGACGAAGAAGAGGAGGAGGAACAGCTGGAGTTGGAGCAGGAATTTCATGCCACCACTGACGAGGGCCAGAGCGGTGCACGTTGGACTTCCACAATTCAGCGCGAATGGTCAGCAGAAGCAGACCAGGAAGAAGGTGACGACTATGATGCATCACAACAACTATCACAACGCTCACAAGAGGATGATGAGGATTCTGGCAGGACTCTGGCACACATGGCTCAATTCATGCTAGACTGCATTGAACGCGACCCACGCATTGTGCGCATTCTGGACAACACCAATTACTGGGTTTATACACTTCTGGATCCACGGTACAAACACAATGTTCCAAAACTGCTTGAAGAAAGAGTCAGACAGGTCAAAATGGAAGAATACCAGCAGGCCCTTGTGGAGATTTAGAGAGGAGATTGACATCCTCCCCCTCCTCTAGCCAGTTGTACGCCGACAGACTGACTTCCGCAAACCCAGGACGACCAGGAGGGCAGCAAACAACACTAGCCACAGCTAGTGCCCAAAAGGGAATGGTATCGGCAGTGTCCTTGGAGTGGGAAAATTTTCTGACACCCATGCAGCAGCCCACAGAACAGCAAGTGTGCAGATCCACCTCCAACACCGATCGCCTGGAGAAGATGGTCAAGGACTACATGTCAGATGGCGTAGCTGTGTTGAACAATCCATCTGCACCCTTCAACTATTGGGTATCGAAGCTAGACACCTGGCACGAACTGGCAATGTATGCAATAGAGGTGCTGGCTTGCCCAGCAGCCAGCGTTATGTCGGAACGCTGTTTCAGTGCTGCCGGAGGCATCGTCACAGATCGGCGTATCCGCCTCTCCACAGAAAATGCAGACCGTCTGACTCAAATTAAAATGAATCAATCCTGGATTGGAAACGACTACGCAACACTCCCGGACCCCAACCAAGTAACATGAACAATAAACATCTGTGATGGGTTAGCGTTACTGGTCCCTTTTCCTGGAACCTCTCATCTGTATTACATTTATGACTGCATGCCGACAAAAAGCCAATTGCTATCCGCACGCTTCTTGTCCTCATGCAAGGCCTGGGTTGTTGTGTCTCAAAGCGTGGCCTTCTCCTCCTGCGCCGCCCTCCTCCTGTTCCATCACGTGTGCTGCTGCTGGGTTAGCGTTACCGGTCCCTTTTCCTGGAACCTCTTATCTGTATTACATTTATGACTGCCTGCCGACAAAAAGCCAATTGCTATCCGCACGCTTCTTGTCCTCATGCAAGGCCTGGGTTGTTGTGTCCCAAAGCGTGGCCTTCTCCTCCTGCGCCGCCCTCCTCCTGTTCCATCACGTGTGCTGCTGCTGGGTTAGCGTTACCAGTCCCTTTTCCTGGAACCTTTCATCTGTATTACATTTATGACTGCATGCCGACAAAAAGCATGTTACCTGTGCAAAGAAAACAGACATTTCCCGCATTTAAAAGACAGTTTTCCCTTTGAAACTTTAAAATAGATTTTCTCAAAAACTATAAGCTCTTTTTGCTAAATTTTTTTCCCTCTTGTACCCACTCCCAAGGTGCACATACCCTGTAAATTTGGGGTATGTAGCATGTAAGGAGGCTTTACAAAGCACGAAAGTTCGGGTCCCCATTGACTTCCATTATGTTCGGAGTTCGGCTCGAACACCCGAACATCGCGGCCATGTTCGGCCTGTTAGGCCCGAACCCGAACATCTAGATGTTCGCCCAACACTACTGACAACTGGTGCTAGCATGGCACAATACTGATATTGCTTCTACTGACGCCATACTTGTAATAGCCCTTTATTTGCTGTACCTGAGTACTAATGATTGCCTGATCTTATGCTTATGATGTACTTTTTTATGTACCAATTTAACATTTCTCTCCATGCAAATACCTAGTTTGTACAGAACTGTCTGGTATGATATATGGAGATGTGTGTTACATTTTTTTCTTAACCACTTCGGTACCAGCAGCCTCTGCCCCCTTAAGGACCAGAGGCTGCTGGTACGCTAAAATGCCACATACCGACGAATCGCAGCAATAATCCGTTGCTCCGGCCGGTCACACTGCTCTGTCCCCGCCGCAGGCTGCTCTCTCTGCTGTCTCTATGACGGCAGAGCGATGTGCGCCAGTCAAGAGCTGCTTTCATTGGCTCCTGACCCTGTCACTCAATGTAAGCCAATGGTCCTGCCCGGCACACAGTGCTCTGCCGTCATAAAGGCGGCAGGGCAGCACATTGCGGCAGGGACAGAGCGGCGAGAGCGGCAGGAACGGGCGGGGGCGCGCAGTGAATAGGTCGTAGAGCTTACGTCCGGTCAAAGCCGCAGCGCCACCCGCCCGACGTAGATTTGTACTGCGTTGGTCCCTAATTGGTTAATTGCGCCTCAATAAAAACTTTTTTGTAAATAAAAAAAAAAAAGAGGTCGCTCATCACTAGAGGCACCCAGAGCAGGTGAAAGAAGTGCTGCTTCCACTGCACATTATACTCTGCAATATAAACTGGGTTAGGAGAGCACAAGACAGGGGGCATGCATCGGGATCACGTCATCACAACAGGATGGGCGAACCATTCATATTGGCAGGTCGATCGTAAGTCTGGAACTTCCCGTATATCACAATGACTTCATTATCAGTAGTGATCACATAATTAGTTGCCTTTCTTAAACTTTAGTTATACATTTTTGTCGGCTGACAAAAATACAGAGAAAACCCTACCCACTATAATAATTTCTACATTTTGGGTCTGTAAAATAGATCCTTTGTAGCAAGAAAAAATCTGAATGCTACAGTAAATCCACTGCACTAAAAAATAAGCAAACTGACAACACATTTCTCCAATACATGAAATACACTTCAATTAATAAACCTGTAACATTACATAAAACGTTAGCTGTTATGACTAAATGGACACACACTCCTCGCTCTTCATAAATGAGACAAGTAAGCCCTTTCATCCAAATTCAAATGTCTTTTTGTCTGGCTTGTTCTTTTTCTGGCATGTTTCTTGTAATCTCTTCACATGTCTTTTTCTTGGCTTTCATGAATACATTTTCTGTTCCAGATAACATTCTGTTTAAATTGTCTAGATCAGTGCTGTCCAACTTCATAGGCATGGAGGGCCAAATTTTTTCAAGATGACATGGTGGAGGGCCGAATACAAGAAATAGGGTTACCAATAATGGGTTTATTTTTGCACATAAAAAGGAATGATATGACAAGCAGTTTTACTCATCTAAACCCCCCAAATATACATAATTAGTCAGCATGCCCCCCCCCCCCTAAAATACACATAATTTGGCAGTGTTTCTCTCCAAAATATACAAAACACACATAAACCTTTACCTCAAAATACACATAAATTAGCAGTGCCACCCCCCCCCCCCCAAGATAAATACACATAATCTGGCAGCATTTCCCCTCAAAATACAATTTATCTGGCATCATTCCCCCCCCCCCCCATACACTTAATCCGGTGCCATTTCTTCCACAAAAATACACATAATCTGGTGGTATTTCCCCCCAAAATACCAAAATACTCCTAACCTGGTGGCATTACCCCTCAAAATACACATAGGGCTTGATTCACAAAGCCGTGCAAACTGTTTAGCACGGGTGTGCTAAACAGTTAGCACGTGAAGTGTCGTTCGCGGACTCTTGCGCGCGCAATTTACTGCGATTCGCGCGATCGCAGACTTTTGCGCGCGCAATTTGCCGCGACTCACGCGATCGACACTTCACATGCTAACTGTTTAGCACACCCATGCTAAACAGTTTGCACGGCTTTGTGAATCAAGCCCCTAATCTGGTGGTATTTCTCCCCAAAATACCCATACCATGGTGGCATTTCCCTTAAAAATACACATAATCTGGTGGTATTTAACCCAAAATGCACATAATTTGGCAGCGTTTCTCACAAAAATCTGGCACCATCCTCACCCCCCCCCCCCCCATGCATAATCTGGTGGCATTTCCCACCATAATACACATAACCTGGTGATGTTAATCTTCCCTCCCTCCAAAAAATCAGGCAGCTTTTCCCCTTGCAAAAAAATTAAATCAGGCAGTTTTTTCCCTATGAAAAAACACTAAGGGTTTGTTCACACTCGCACGCTTTTCAGGGCAAAGCGCTGTGACTAATGTACCCCTATAAGATCATTGTTGCTGCACCGTTTGCGATTTGCATAAAACTTGCTGCATGCTTCCATTGTGATCCTTGTTCTATTGAACGGGAATCACAAATTGCAAATCACAGTAAAAATGCAATATATTGCAATCGAGATTTGAGCTTCCAAATCACTACATATACAATTCATAATATCATACTTATTTAAATCTTCTGTGTCACTTAAACTGTTTGCAGCTGCTGGCCAACATTGGTGAACTTTGTGGAACCTTCCTAGACCCACCAGCTCCACCAATGCCACCCTTAACCTTAGGTCTGCATTGCATTTCAGCATCTCAGCAGTTGTCACACAGAAATGACTGTCACACTCAAGTTATTTGGAGTAGTAGTACCAGATGCCGTGAATGGTCTTTGGCACAATTACATAAACAAAAAGTCCACTTATTGTTCACTGTGAATATAATTTTTTTGCTGGGGACGGGGGGACGGGGGAAATGGCAGCTAACACTGCAAAAACAATATTGCAAGGGCCTTAGCTGTAAGTGACAGACGTTGCAAATATTTTTGTCATACAAAATGACACAGACAGTTATGTCATGTTCATAACACACTGAATGCCAGCATTCAATATATACACAATTTTTGCAAAACTGCAGCTAATGTTGCAAAAAAAGAATACTGCAAGACCCTTAGCTGTGGGTAACAGCATTAAAAACATTTTTGGTCAACGAATTCAATGACACAGGCAGTTACGTTCCTGACTTGGAAACTCAATATTGGCAAACACATTTAGACATATCTGGCTGCAATGTAAGTGAATAAGCACAGCAACAGCTACAATAAGGTCACTGTAATAAATACAATCTGTTAGAAAATGAGCAAAGAAAAGACATGACAAGTAGGCACAGAATCTGTCAGCTATGGCAGCATGCAATCAATCAGTAACACAAGTACAGCAGCTAAAAGTTTAGTTCTGCAAATGTTCTTACTGTCTAAACACAACACAACATAAGGTAGATCAGCACATCACCAGGCCGCCTCTGATTGGTTACTAACAGAGATGTGCTGAGCCCCCCCCCCCCCCCCCCAGAGACAACAAACGCACCTTGAACCCAAAGCAGAAGCTCTGCATATGCATTAAAAGCAAAACTATTAAATGGGAGCAGCTGGCTGGAGAATATACTTACAGTTTTTGTACATAGGGAAAAGGGGCAGTGATACTTGTTAGGACAAACTGCATCCAAATGACTACCTGCACAAGTGTGTAGAGCCTACTTATAGACAACATACACACCCTGCATTCAAATCATATGCACCTAACTACCATTGGAGGATGCTGGTTATAAGTGATGTATGTTAGAGTCAGAGATATGGTCATAGCCCAGGTACATTTAAAGTAAGTATACCTGAGATAAGAAAATAAAAAGAATAAATACAGCGCTGCCCATAATTATTCATACTCCTGGCAAATTTTGACTTAAAGTTACTTTTATTCAACCAGCAAGTCATTTTTTGACTGGAAATGACATAGGTGACTCTCAAAAGACATTTCTATATGTTTTCAAGGCTAAGTGGCTACAGTGCAAAGTATTATTAAAAAACACAAGATATTCTGCACTGTGGGAAATCTCAAAGGATGTGGTCGGAAGCCAAAAGTGACACTTATGCTGGCCAGGAGGATATTGAGAGAGGGGAAAAAGAATCCAATGATCACAACTAAGGCCATCCTGGTCAATCTGGGCTCTGCTGGTGGCAATGTCTCAAGGCAGACAACCCAACGGACACTGCACACTGCTGGGTTTCATGGATGCAGACCAAGGAGGACACCACTTCTCCAGATAAGGCACACAAAATCTCGCTTGGCCTTTGCAAATGCTCATCTGAACAAAGAAGAAGACTTCTGGTCTTCTGTGTTATGGTCAGATGAAACAAAAATTGAATTGTTTGGTCACAATGATGTTTCCTTCATTTGGTGTAAAAAAGGAGAAGCTTTCAAACCGAAGAACACCATTCCCACTGTCAAACATGGTGGTGGGAACCTGATGCTTTGGGGGTCTTTTTCAGCCAATGGACCAGGGAACCTAATCACAGTAAACGGCACCATGAAAAAAGAGCAATACATGAGGATTGTCAACGACAACATCAGGCAGTCTGCAGAGAAACTTGGCCTTGGGCACTGGTGTACATTTCAGCATGACAATGTACTAAAACACACAGCAAAAGTGGTGAAGAAATAGTTAGCAGACAACAACATTAATGTTTTAGAGTGGCCCAGGCACAGAGAGCTGAGTGTTGTGCATCGTCAATGCCAACCAGAGTGGTATATGATAAATATAATTTGAGTTGATTTGAGGCCCAAGAAAGGCAGCAGCAGGTGGGAGGTGAATGAGGACAGAGAGCACAGGTGGGAGGTGGATGACTAAGAGAGCACATATTGGCATAATCAGAGAGCTGAGTGTTGAGCATTATCGATGCCATCCAGAGTGGTATTTGCATCAGAGAGCTGAGTGTTGAGCATCATCGATGCCATCCAGAGTGGTATTTGCATCAGAGAGCTAAGTGTTGAGCATCATCAATGCCATCAAGAGTGGTATAGGATAAATATAATTTGAGTTGTATTTAGGCCCAAGAAAGGTGACACCAGCAGCAGATGGTGATGAAGGACACGATCTGGTTGTGAAAGCACATACTGTCACCTTGAGAGAGCTGAGTGTTGAGCATCATCTATGACACCCAGAGTGTTATAAAATAAATAAAATTTGAGATTAATTTATGCTTGAGAAAGGATGGCAGCAGCAGATGGTGAAGGAGGTCCTACTGTGAGAGCACATAATGGGATCATCAGAGATCTGAGTATTGAGCATCACTGATGCCGGTACACATACAAGTATCATAAGTGTTAGAGTAAAAGTAGCATGGCCAAACCAACCTGAGTTTCAGGAAGCGGTAGGAAGGTAAGCAATATTGCTAGTTTACATCATGAAGTAAATTACATAAATGCATGCCACTCCTCAGTCTTACAATAGCTAGCTAAAAAAAATGAGTCAAAGGCAAGGTTACCTAATAGTGGGGGGTGCTGGTGTTTTCCATCTGCAGTTGCCTGGCCTTCCACCACAAACAGCAGAAATGAAGTAGGTTGCTAGCTGGCAGCACAGCCAGTCTGAGATTGGCAATGAAAAATGCCACCACTCTACATTGCGATAAGTATTAGCTGAACAATTCTACCTAGTTACCAACCACAGACTCAGCATGGCAGCAGTGTGCATTCACAGTGGCATCTTGGTTGGCTAGTGAGTCCGTGTGTCAGTCAATGAGTGACGTCTGCAGCGGGGAGAAGATAGCTGCTACTAGTAACTCACCTTTCATTTATTTTCAAAAAGGTGAGGCGATTGACATTATCAGGGGAAAGTAATGAACGGTTATCCATGACCACTTTGCCAGTGGCACGGAAGGCTCTTTCGGACAGAACACTCGATTCTGTGGGTAAAAGGAACCTGATGACATACTGTGCCAACGTTGGGCAGGGCTTATCTGTATCCTGTTGAACTAGAATCGGATGGTGTCACTGACAAACCTCCTTCTCCTCCTCATAATAAATGCAGTTGTTGTCACTTCCAGCCATAAAAGTGCCAAAGTAATTGCGCACCATGCGTTTTATCAGTTCTTGATGGCTAAGCCCCTGCTCCTCACTTGCTTGAGATGGCCACATTAGGTTTCTCCAGGCATCCATAAAATCATCGCTGCCATGTCCTGAAGTCTTGGATGTGTACATCCTGCTGCCTCTACTGCTGCTGCAATCGCTCAGGGGGGATGCAGTGGACTGAGATTCTGCCTGACTTTCCTGTGTGAATTATGGTGGTGTTGGGAAATCCTGCCAAGGTGATGGCGTAGTACACTGCTTAAGTGAGTCACCTTTGCTTTTGTCAGCTGCCAGGTTGGGTAGCAACTTTGTCATTTTCCCTTTATAGCGATGATCCAGGAGGGTGGAGTAAACATCCCGCTGTTTCATTGTGGTAATCCAGGAGTCCCTCTGCTACAGCTTCTACATCGGCAGCCACTGCTCATCGGTGAAAAATACCAGTAGTGAGGCTGTAGTAGCATAGGCCCTGGTGACTCCATGCATTATGCCAACCAAGTAATGCCGGATAGCCATCTTTTGCTCACACAGACAGGGGAGCATGTGCAGGGCATGTGCAGGGTGGAGTTCCACCTTGTTACAGTGTCACATATTAGTCTGCGCTGCAATAGTCACAGTTGCTGTTTGATTTTGCAGAGCATGGTGTTGGCAGATAGGGAGCGGTGAAAAAGGCTGCAGATGGAGCAAGCCTGTCTGAGTAAGTTCACTCACCTTGAGTACCTGTATATGAAATTCTGCACCACCAGGTTCAGTACATACACAAAGCAGGGCACATGCGTTATGGGTCGACTCCCAGGTTAAGCACAGCTACAAGGCTGGCATTTTTGCAAAACACTTGTCCCATTGTGAGTTAGGAGGGCGCCAGCCAAGTGCAAACCTTTTTCTGCAAAGCAGAATACAGCTCATGGGCAGTGTCTTTTAGAAGGAGTCTTGGAAGGGGGTGCTGGTACAAGACTGCAAGAGCAGGAGGAGTAAGAAGAGGAGAGGGATGGTCCATGCTTTCCCACCACACCCCTCAGCCGGGGGTTCCAGGTACTTCAATGCACGTTGTAGACTACTGCACACTGAGTGATACAAGGTGACCCAGTGTGCCATGAAGGACACTTAGCATCCCACTCCGTGCCCGGTTGTCCAGTTGTCCATGGTGATGTGGACCTGGCTGGACACCAAATATGATCATTTACATGACAGGACCTTCAAAACATGTTCATAGAGGGAGGGCACACCCTGTTGGGCACTTTCCAACGCCACTTGGCAAAGGCCTTCAGGTCAAGGAAGGGAACTGAGTCAAATATGCTGTGGGGCAGTAGCTGCAAGTTGATTTGAGCATTCTGGTCAATTACTCTCTGATTGGTGCCTAGGTCTGAAACTTTTCACAGACCTCCTCTGGTTGACTGATAGGAGTGGGAACTAGGGGTGCTGAGGCAGTCACTGGAGTAACCTGCTTGCAGGGGCGTAGCAATAGGGGGTGCAGCGGTAGCGACCGCATCGGGGCCCTTGGGCCAGAGGGGCCCCGAGGGGCCCTCCCTCAACTACAGTTTTAGCTCTCTATTGGTCCTGTGCTCATAATAATCACTTCTATAGATAGCTTTGAATAGTGGTAATCATTAACAAGCTGTTCCCCATCCCCTTCTTGCTCCTCTGACATTGTAGTTACCATTGGCAGGTTTTGGTGCGCCGTATCAATTGTTATGTATAGAGTGCATGAGGGGCCCCATTTTAAGACTTGCATCGGGGCCCACAGCTCCTTAGCTACGCCACTGCGCTTGCTTGGACAAATGCTGTCTGATGCCATTTCACCTGTGGCTACTGCCTGGTACTTCCTCACCGCTGGAAGTCTGGCTTGCACCAACCTCCTTAGATGCAGTACCAATGGCAACCATTAGAGGTGGAGCTAGACATGGTGATGCAGTGGTTTTACCAGCTTCCACAGAACAAATCTACTGCTCCACTGTCCCTTTTAGGGATGTGGTACCCAAAAGTGAGTGTGCATGTCCTCCGTGGATCACCCTGCGCAAAGTTTGAAGATTGCTACACACTCATCATCTTCTTCCGAATGGAAAAAGGCTTACATTGAAGAGCTGCATGTAACTGATTTCCTGCTGTTTTCCTGCTGGCTGCCCTGTGTCTCCTCCACCTTCCCAACGGTCACACACTCTCTAACGATTGCCCTGCTTGGACCCACGCCTCTGTCTTCTGTTGTTTGGGACCCACATGAGGTGTAATGGCATCCTCTTCCATCTCCAGCCTGCTGCCTCTTCTCTACCTCTGTTTCTGAACTGCTGCTAGCCCTTACACACAACTGTGTAGAGAAGGATGATGGGTGAAACTAAGGTTATGGAGTACCAGGTAATCATACTCCAAGAGAGAGCAGGCCCATTAATTTCCCATTATATGTGTATGCACTGCATCTGCCTGGCTCCCTTAGCTCACTGTACGTTATTAACATATATTAATTAAAAACAGGAAGGTGTACTGTGCATAGTATTGCACCTTGGATACTAAATGGGGAAGCAGGAAATTTGGGTGCTTGCGGCTAATGGACTATTTGGGCGACCCATAGGCGCTAATGCAAAATATCAGCTATTGGGCACCAAAAGCAGAAATTTGGGTGCCCGATAAATAGCGGATGCCTGGGCAGTGCAATCAAAATTTTTCAGTTTGAGAATTATCGTTTTCAAATCTGTTTTGAGACATTTTTTATCATTTTGTAAATGATCATTTTAAAATGTATTGCTTTAGACATTGATTGTTTTTTGTATTACCAGTAACTTTATTTGTGGTAGAGGAAGGGGGTTATAGGGTTAGGTGTCAGCAAGAGGGGGTTTAGGGTTAGGCATCAGAAGGGGGTTTTGGGGTTAGGCGTCAGGAAGGGGGGTCTTAGGGTTAGGTGTCAATAAGGAGGGTTTTAGGTTTAGGCCTCGAGGAGGGAGGGTTCTGTGTGAGAGTAGGGTTAGGTTTAGTTGTATTAAAATATCAGTAATATTTACCAATGTTTTACTATCATCCTTATGATATATTTTCGTTTTCATTGTTATAGACAATATTTTGCAATTTCAGCTTCACCCCATGCCCTTTTTAATACCGTTATTTTAACATATTTATTATCCTAATGCAGATAAAGATACAATAAAAAAACATTGTTATAAATGACATTTTGAAATTTTGGCTTAACCCCACACCCTTTTAATACTTTTCATCACCATTGTGGTATGCTCCTATTTCTGTGGATGTCCAACACAACGGATCAAGTGTGAAAGTAGCCTGAAACTATATATTTCATAGAAGAGATTACCAAAACAATATATGAAATATTGTATTAAGTGTACCTGTAGGGAAAAAAAATTCCCCTACGAGGCATTTACCTCAGGAGGGGGAAGGCTGGATCCTCCATAGACTTCCCCTGTCCTCCTCCTCTTCTAGCCCGATGCAGCGCTGGGGCCCCCATAAAACCACAAGTCAACAGCTAGTCAACAGCTTGTGCACATGCAGAATCACAAACCCGTCTGCACCTGCATGGTAGCAAGGACCCGAGCGGGCCTGGCTTTTTCCACCTGAGCGGAATGGAAAAAGCCATCTGAGCGTCTTTTTCCACCTGAGTGTCCGCTCTACAGCGCAGGTGAAGTGGGGCTACACTTTGGAGGTATTATTGCTGGATCGGGGAGCATGGAAGAAACCCCTGAAGGATCCAGAGTCTTCCCCCTCCTGAGTTAAGCACCCAAAATGGGCTGCAGCAAACCTCACAGGAAGGGCCGGCCCTAGACTTTTTGCCGCCTGAGGCAAAATTAGAAAAAATTGCCGCCCCCCACCTGGGGGGGGGGGGGGCGAGCTGGGGGGGTAGCTGGCAGAAAGGGGGTATTGGCCTAGCGGTGGGGAGGGGGGTCGGACCCCCCCCTTCCTCGCCTGGGTCCCCCGATCTGCGCTGCTTCTCCAGCGTTAAACCAGCGTGCATATCATTAAGAGGCAACTGGCGGGGGAATCACTCACCTCTTCCGCGTTCCATCGTGCGTTCCACTGACGTCACTTCCTGCAAGGCCGTCCACTTACAATACAGTGGGCGGCGTTGCCGGAAGTGACGTCAGTGGAGCACACGATGGAACGCGGAAGAGGTGAGTGATTCCCCCGCCCGTTGCCTCTTAATGATATGCACGCTGGTTTAACGCTGGAGGAGCAGCGCAGATCGGGGGACCCAGGCCGACCCCCCTCCCCACCGCTAGGCCCAATACCCCCTTTCTGCCAGCTACCCCTCCAGCTCGGCGAGCGGCCCCCAGCATCCAAGGACAGGCGGGTGCCGCCCCCCCAGATCTGCCGCCTGAGGCAAATGTTTCACCCCGCCTCATGAGAGGGCCGGCCCTGCTCACAGATTTGCTTTAATGAAGAGAATATGCTAATTGTGAATTTGATGCAATCATCACATTTGAAAAGCATAGGTATAATTTGGTGGAACATCTTTCAACTAAATTAATTCATAATCAGGGATGCTCATCTCCGGACTCGGATGAAATCCGGATAGTTGTTATCCGGATTTCATCCGGTTAAATCAAATCACCTGTGCGGGGTGGGCGGGGAGGTTAATCTTACCCATCTGACGTCTTCTTAGGTCCGTCCCTCGGCGCCTCCCACGATGCGGTCCAATTGGCTGTCACGTGATTACAAACACTTCCTCCTTTCGGGTTGGGGGAAGTGTTTTTTTGTCACGTGACGCGTGTGGACTGCATCGTGGGAGGTGCCGAGGGACGGACCTAAGAAGACATCATATGGGCAAGATTAACCTCCCCGCCCACCCCGCACAGGTGATTTGATTTAACCAGATGAATTCCGGATAACAACTATCCGGATTTCAACCGAGTCCGGAGTTGAGCATCCCTGTTTATAATAGAGCCATAACTTGATTGGGTAGCCCCCCCCCCCCACCTCAAAATAAAAGAAAAAAAGAGAATCCAATACACAACAATTCTGCATAGAACTTCATGGGACAAAAGTGCAACAATTTTGGAATAACATTCCTGAAACTAAAATGTCACTAACATCTACGGTACTCACAGGTGAAACGTGAAATATTTGAATATCATGCAAAAGTTAATTTATTTCAGTAGCTCAACTTAAAAGGTGAAACTAATGCAGTATATGAAATAGACTCATTACATGCAAAGCAAGATATTTCAAGCCTTTATTTGTTATAATTTATGAGAACTCCAAAATCAGTATATCAGACTATTACATTATTGTGAAAATTTTCAATATTCTAGTCTTATGCCGTGCATACACGGCTCGTTTTATGCGCCGGATCGAGCCAGCGGCTCGATGCCGGCACATCCCCGCTCGTCTGCGCGGATCGATTGCCGCTCGTCCCCGCCGGCGCTTCCTTATCACTGCTCGATTCCCTGCCATTGTCCGCCGGCGGGAATTGAGCAGGCGCGGGTCGAACAGCATGATCGGGCCAGCTTAATATTATCAGCTGGCCTGATCAGCTGGTCGATACACGGTACAGAAACGTACCGTGTATCCCCAGCATTAAAGTGCCAGACTCTAATTAGCTAATTAATCCAAAACACCTGCAAAGGGTTCCTATTTCATATATTAGTTTTACTTTTTACGTTCAATTACTGAAATAAACTTTTGCACGATATTCCAATTTTTCAAGTTTCACCTGTAATATCTGTTAAAGATTCAGGGAATATGGAAAAAATTGTGGCATCAAAGAGACTGCTCTGTATTTAAAACAGACGCAATACTGTACTGGAAATCACTGACCTAGGACCATTTCCAGAAAACATTTTATGTGAACAGAGTTTGCCACTGCATTAAAAAATTATGTTAAACTCAAAGAATATGTTATATACTGTATAAACATGTTGCAGGAATACCGCCATCTTCTCTGGGCCCATATTCATCAGATATGGACAGAGGCAAAATGGAAAAAAGTCTTGTGGTCTCACAAATAAGAAAATTTGAAGACAGTGCCAAACCACAATCTACATTTACAACAACAGCAGCATGGCTGACGAAAGTCTAGATTTAATTGTCACCCATAAACATGTAGAAATAAGATAAAATGCTGCAATAATATATACTGCCCACAAGGATAAGATAAACTGATTTGAGCAAAAAGAGTGCAGGTATAAGATAAAATTAATAACTATACATTGTTTACCATAAACATACATAGGTAATATATAGACACAAGCTAGGTCAATAAAACACACACATACACAACAAATCTGACTAGAATATATCAAATATCCTGATACTAGCACAAGATCATAAATAACTAATATCGTAAGGATTCAATCAAACTCACAGACCCAGCAGGTCAAGATCCACAGTTACATAACTCTCAACTTTTGGAGCCAGTAAAAAAGGACACTAGGACTACAGCACTGCAACATCCCAATTTTGCATGCGGTGCACCCCCTATACAGTCCATGCAGGTGAAAGAAGCCATCCTTGACCACTTGAGGACCATGGTGTTAAACCCCCCCTTGGGCCACTTCAGCTTTAAGGCCTAGCTGCAGGGTCGCACAACTCAGCACACAAGTGACTCCCCCCCCCCCTTTTCTCCCCACCAACCAGCTCTCTGTTGGTGGGGTCTGATCGCCCCCCCTTGTTGTTTTTTTTAAATAAATATTTATTTTGTTATTTATTAAATAAATGTGTGCATTTTTTTATTATTTTTTTCATCCCGCCCTCCCTTCCTCCCCCACCAGCCAATCAGCGTGATCGGCTGTCATAGGCTTCAGCCTATGACAGCCGATCACTTTTGTGCCTGCCAGGGGGACAGCCATGTCACATGGCTGTCCCCAGTACAGCGCTGTTGCACATCGCAGCGCTGTACAATGTTTATAGACGACGGTTTCACCGTCTAACAGTCTACGAGCGGCGATCGCCGCTAGGAGACTGAAGGCGGAGTGGAGCTCCGCCTTCCAAGTGGATAGGCGCTATCTCCTGCTAGCCCCCATAGAAGACCGTTCAAGCCAATCGGCGTGGAGCGGTCCTGGGGCTGCCGCCGCCATCACGCCACTTGGCATGGGGCGGTCGGCAAGGAATTAAGCTGAAAACATAAACAGAAAAAACCCATTCGAGAAATTGCTACAATATTACAAAATTGGCAAAATCTACAGTTTGGTACATCCTGAGAAAGAAAGCAAGCACTGGTGAATTCAGTGATGCAAAAAGACCTGGACGGCCACAGAAAAAAACAGTGGTAGATGATCACAAAATCATTTCCATGGCAAAGAGAAACCCCTTCACAACAGGCAACCTGTTTTGTTTGGACCAAAAAGCAAAATCAACTTCTACCAGATTGATGGCAATAAAAATGTATGGAGAAGATGTGGAACAGCTCATTATCAGAAGCATACCACATCATCTGTAAAACACAGTGGAGGCAGCATGACGGCTTGGGTGTGCGTGGCTGCCAGTGACACTGGGACACTAATGTTTATTGATGATATGACACAGGACAGAGGCAGTCCAATGAATTCTGAGGTGTGCAAAGACACACTGTCTGCTCAAATCCAGCTAAATGCACTCAAATTGATTGGGCAGCGTTTCATGATACGGGTGGACAATGAACAAAAACATACAGCCAAAAGCAACCCATACGTTTATTAAAGCAAAGAAGTGGAACATTCTTGAATGGCCAAGTCAGTCACTTGATGATCTTAACACAATTGAGTATGTATTTCACTTGTAGAGGATGACTAAACTTCAAACAAAAAGGCCCACAAGCAAACAGCAACTGGAAGGCCTAGCAGAGCATTACAAAGGAAGAAACCCAGCATCTGGTGATGCCCATGAGTTCAAGACTTCAGCCTGTCATTGCCAGCAATGGGTTTTCAACCAAGTATAATAAATGAACATTTTATTTCCAGTTATTTAATTTGTCCAATTACTTTTGAGCCCCTGAAATTAGGGATTGTTTAAAAAGGTTTAGTTGCCTCACATTGGGCTTGAAACAGCAGCACAGTTTAATGACCGCAGAGTCCTGCACACACTATGCAGCCATCGTATGCACAGTTAAATGACGCTGGGCTCAGATAGTTTAAAGAGTGCTTTGGATGCTCCACTGAACACGCACGGAGCTCGGTGGTCCAGTAGCTTCAAAGTACGATATTCCTGCACTTTGACTGGCCCTATAGCCTGGCTACATAGCGTGCGCAGGGAATTATAACACTCTCTTCTGTCATTCAACTGGGCTGCTGTAGCAGCACAGCTTAGTTAATAAAGCGCTCTTTTATGTAAATGTTTTGTTCACCCCACTGAATTGACTAGTTTTATTTAAAATTTATTGTGGTAATGTACAGAACCAAAATTAGAAAAAAAATGTCTCTGTCCAAATATCAATGGACCTCACTGTATATAAATTTGGAAGCTTTTAACCACCTTCAGATCCTTGGTGCATATAAATGTATGCTCCTATACATACTGCAGTGTTTTTGCCGCTGCTCGCCTGACGCCGTTCCAACGTGCACTGATCGGTGAATGGGAACATGTGTTCCCAAACTCGATGAGAGTGCTTGTAATGAACGATCACTGGCATCAGTGAGATACCTGTGATCATTCATAAAATGAAAGTAAAACACACACAGCATTTCCTGTGTACTGTTAACAGTACAAAGGATTAAGTGTTGGGACATCTAAAAGACAAAAGTAAAAATACAGTTACATACATTAAAATACAGTAAAAAAAATAAATCATCATTAGCTATTAATCCCTTCTACTCCCCTTTCCCCACAGATTAACCCCCCCCCCCTTCCCAAAAAAAAAAAACTTGTAAAAAAAAAAAAAGCATTTAAAAAAATACATAAATAGTTAACTTACGGGCTCAGCTTTTTTAATATGTTTGTCATGAGGGTATATTGCTGTTATCTTTGCAAATAAGGGCTTATGATCCTTGATATAATATAAAGAAATTATAGGCTTGTAAATAGTGATGGATATAAAACTGCAAAAATGCACCTTTATTTCCAAATAAAATATTGTCAGCATACATTGTATTAGAGACATCATTCAAATGTTGTAATAAACAGGACAAATGGGTAAATAAAATGTGTGTTTTATCTACAGTAGCACTTTTTATTTTCAATCTATAAAGGATGAAAACTGCGAATTAATGACGTTTTCATTTTTTTTAATTATTTTTAAAATGCATAGGAAATAAAAATTTTTTTAGCAAAAAGTACCACCCAAAGAAAGCCTAGCCCCCCCCCCCCCAAAAAAAAATTAGATCCATTTTGGTGTTATAAGTAGTGATAAAGGTATTGGGGAATGAATGGGAGGAGTGAATTGAAAATTGCTCTGGTTTTTAAGGGGAAATGATGAGGTAGGAAAGTGGTTACAGAAAAAAAAAGACACAAGGGACAATTTGGGGCAGCAAAATGATTACCCTAGCAAAATGTATTTACGTTGTAAGAAAAGATTTTACCACAATTTTTTTTTTAATCTTTTGATAGGTTACCCATAGCATCCATTGATCCTTGTTCTTTGTTGTGCGCAAAAGCATGTGTGTGTATATTTCCAACTAAGTAAAAAATATAATGCCTTGCTTCAACAAGACCTATATAGGTCTGAGGTAATAAGGAGACAATGACATTAACTCCAATTCCATTGGTAACATTGTCAGTATGTCTGTAAGCAGCTGAAACTTTATCTACTAGCATAAAATATTCACCAGACGGTAAACTATCCACCTCATTACGTCATGCCTGTTAATAATAATCCAACAGCATCCAATCTTCTCACCTTTTCCTGTTATGTATAACTGTCAGCCCTTGGAAATAATATACGTAGAGTCAATAAGAAATATTTTCATGTCTTAGTAATTTACAAATCCACTGATACTTGTGTGCTGTTGTGAACAAGATTCACATTTAGAGCCATTTCTAGTGACAAATATTTTCAGAGGCAAATACGAAAAACTTGCGAGTCTCAGAAAATAAATTCATACTTGTAATGGTTGGTGCATGTTTACTCTTACCTCCACTAAATTTTTATTTATATATTTAAAACATCTTGCTTTCTCAGCATGCCTGCTAATATTGTTTTTTTTTTTTTTTCAGTTTGGTTATTCAAATGGAGCAGACAATCACAGTAGATCTGTTGATTGGCTAACCTGGAAAGCAAATTGGTTAATGGACAGATTAAATGGCTCTTTGGACCTCTTCCCAGTTCACATTATGGTTTTTTGGAGAATATGTACTGTCACCACTTCTAAATTACCATTATTTAGCCAACCACCAGTTTTCAAAGCTTTATTAGAGCAATGGGACATACAAATATCTGTAACTGGTTATAATTTAGAACTACGTAGTTACAAGTTGCTGCTGCGTGCCATGACTGTAAGTTACTCCATTGTTAGATAACAGCAGCAAGTATGACTGGAGATGTATAGCTTCTACAGGTCCACGCAGTGTTAAGGAGTAAGATTAATTTGTTATATTACTGAAAACATTTATAGTATGTGATATTTACATGACCCAGCATTCTCATGACATCAATAACAACAAGAATGAGAGAAACATGTCATTATAAAAGAGACAATGGGGTCAGGAATATTTCAGGTAACAGGTTAGGTTGCCTGAATGTTTTGATTAAATAAAAAGATCAGGGCAAGAAGTCAAAGACTGATAACAGCTTAGACACCTTCCCAGAGTCCTATTTTAAAATTCCGAGATGCTAACTGCATGGAGTTTGTAGGCTCTTTCTGTGCTTGTGTTAATTTCCAACTGGTGCTCCATTTTCCAATCAAAAAACCTACTGGAAGGGGCAATATATTATGAAGGGAACTGATGGTCAATTGATAATGTAATGTGTTTGAGGTGATGCAGAAATGGTGGTAGGGTTTAGTGAGCATGTAATAAGTATACTGAAGGTTCTGGTCCTGATCGTAGAAAACTGAAACTGCAAAAGATGTACATTTTTTAACCTATCCCTCTCCCCCAAGCCCTTTCTTCTTTTACATTTAAGTCATGCTTTTCCACACTATCAACAGTGTCACATTTTCTAAAGATAGAGTTATAATGTTACAGTATAAAAGCTTATAAACTCTATGATAGTGTACATTGCACCAGTTATGTTTGCATCTCTGATCCTATAAACAGAATTAATAGCAAAAGCTGAATTTAATATCTGGAAAAAAATTTCTTTGTGCTATAAAAATAATCAAAACAAAGGGGAATTTACCAAATTTAAATTCAAATTTAAAGCTCAATTTAAGTTGTTGTTTTTATCCACAGGAAGGTAAAACAAAACTCTCTGGGAAGTTGTAGTTGAGTTTAACTCACAGGAACGGAAACATAATCCAGAATAATTTTTAATGGACATATTTTTCAAATTTGAGAGTGTCATTTTAAGTGAAGGACTTTTGGCAACGGCTTTCCTAGAAGCACCCCATCATGACCTCCCTCCTTTGCTCCGTCCTCCCTCCTAAAACTTTTAATTATGGTCCTCGGAAATGTCTTACTATCCCTCTGCACTGATCATGTATGTACTAATACATTTCTGTTGTTTTTTTTTCTTTAGCTTCTTGCCCCCCTTTATTTACAGGATCATCTAGTAACTAGTGTCTGGTGGTCTAGAAGATTTTCCAGATAACAGTGTTAAAATTCAGTACCCATAGCAACAAGTCAACAATCATCGCATATGAACTGTAGTAAAATGATTATAAGTAAAACCTGTTTAGATGATATGAGTTACTGTACATGGTTTTTTCACATCCTCATTTTACTAACTTACTGGATTCTACATCTCAGTTGAGCATACAGAGAATAAATACATGTAATACATTTAGTCTTACCTTGCAAGGTGAGCTTACAGTCTGTTTGCATCCTTATCTTTGGAGAGTCTGAAAGGTGTTCTGCGAGAGGGGTTAATGTAACAAAAGCAAAGCAGAAGAAAAGGGAGGAGAGACAGTGGGAATGGTTTCTGTAAGTAGATCTGTAGCCTAACCACACACAGAGAGCGTATTGCTGCTGCACAGAGCCTGGCTACAGCTCAAGTCCTGAGCTTCTTCTACTACTGTGTCTATGCTGTGTTTTTAAAGGTACAATGCAGTCAAACATGAACATATTGCATTTAACTTCATGTAAGGATTCAGGCAACATGCTCAATATTTATTTTATTGTGTGTATCCTAGAATGCATCTTCTCTAACGTGCATATTTTGGGCCCTGAATGTGAATATCATTAAAAAAATAGAATTAAAATGTTAAAGGTTCATAGGACTGCAGATATGTGAGATAAGAGCCTAATAGTATATACTCTTTGTGCAGCACATTTCTGATATACCGATTTTTGCACTTGTTCTGCATGACAAAGACCATGCAGAGAGTGCTCCTCCTATCTAAGGGACAGGAAGCACAAAGATATTTAAGTGTTCACCCTATCCCAAGGGACAGGAAATCACTGTGTCTTCCTTGCTGCAGTGCATGCTGGATGGGGAGTTTTTGCTGAATCTCGTTTACCTGCCCAGGGGAAGCCTGATAGGTGGATTTTGGAGCTGGCAAGTGGTGGGCTGGTGGTATTTTTATCACTTGACCTGGATCAATGTGGCTGATGATCTCACTTACGATTGGGACCTAGTAAAAAGGTGTAAAGCTTTTTCCCCTGATGTTTTATAACTTCAACTCTCTTGTTTCTTCAGGATTTCTTAGAAGCACCTGTGAACTCAGGCTTGGCAGAAAAAGCTGAGCACCTTCGGCTCTGTGTTAGTGCACAGGTGAGAGCTGTCTGCGCCTATGCAGTGGAGATGGGCTCCGTAGACAAGGCCTTGTTGATGGGCTTGTGGGAATATCAGTGCTGGAACAGCAAGGAGGAGGGTGCTGGGTGAAGCCTCAGGAGGACCCAGAAGCTTCTCTCTCCTAAGTTAAAGAGACTCTGTAACAAAAATTTCATCCTGTTTTCTACCATCCTACAAGTTCCTAAACCTATTCTAATGTGCTCTGGCTTACTGCAGCACTTTCTACTATCACCGTCTCTGTAATAAATCAATGTATCTTTCCCCTGTCGGACTTGTCGCCCTGTGTCTGGAAGGCTGCCAACTCTTCAGTGTGATCTGCTATGCACGCCCCTCCCCCAGGCCCCTCTATGCACACTCCCGTGTGTGTGTTATTTACATAAGCCAGCAGTGTCTCTGCTCTCTGATATCAGTGAGAGAAGAGAGCTGGATAAATCGTCCTCTGTTAGGCTGTAAAAGGAGCTGGCTGACACATACTGAGGAATTACAGACACGGGCAGAGCTGTCTGCAGGAAGAAACAATCAGCCTCACAGCCTGTCACTCTTCAGTGGATGAGAGCTGCAGGGGACAGAATGTAAACACACAAATGATCTCCTGAGAGTCAAAAGGAAGGCTGTATACAGCCTGCTTATGTATGGATGTATTTTCTATGTGTGGACATACTGTACATCAACCTACTTCCTGTTTTGGTGGCCATTTTGTTTGTTTATAAACAAACTTTTTAAAACTGTTTTTGACTACTTTTAACCACTTCACCACTGAGGGGTTTTACCCCCTGAGCACCAGAGCAATTTTCACCTTTCAGCGCTCCTTCCATTCATTCGTCTGTAACTTTATTATTACTTATCGCAATGAAATGAACTATATCTTGTTTTTTTCGCCACCAATTAGGCTTTCTTTAGGTGGGACATTATGCCAAGAATTATTTTTTTCTAAATGTGTTTTAATGGGAAAATAGGAAAAATGTGGGGGGAAAAATAATTATTTTTCAGTTTTCGGCCATTATAGTTTTTAAATAATGCATGCTACTGTAATTAAAACCCATGAAACGTATTTGCCCTTTTGTCCCGGTTATAAAACCATTTAAATTATGTCCCTATCACAATGTTTGGCGCCAATATTTTATTTGGAAATAAAGGTGCATTTTTTTCAGTTTTGCGTCCATCCCTAATTACAAGCCCATAGTTTATAAAGTAACAGTGTTATACCCTCTTGACATAAATATTTAAAAAGTTCAGTCCCTAAGGTAACTATTTATGTATTTTTTTTAATTGTAAATTTTTTAATTTTTTTTTAATTACAAAAAAAAAAAATGGGGAGTGTGGGAGGTAATGAGTTAATTTTATGTGTAAAAGTCATTTGTATGTGAAAAATGTGTAGGGTGTAGTTTACTATTTGGCCACAAGATGGCCACAGTAACTTTTTGTTTTAATGCGACCTCCAAGCTTCCTTCCGGAAGCTTGGAGGAAGAATAAGGAGGCTGGACACGTGAGTTTTTTCTCACAATGATCGCGCTGCCCATAGGAGAGCAGCTGATCATTGCGGGGCTTAGATTAACGAACGGGAATGGATTTTCCCGTTCATTGATCTCTGGGCGAGCGGGCGGCGGCGGTTTTACTAGCGGCGGGCGGCGTGTTTACGAGCGGGAGCGCGGGCAGCGTCGGGAACGCGGAAAGTACGTGTTTCTCCGTCCCTGGTTTTTAAAGGATGGAAAAAGGGGCGGAGAAATACGTACGCGCGGGGGTAAAATGGTTAATGCGGCGGGGAGCAGCAAAATTGTGACAGAGGGGAATAGGAGATGTCCCTTAATGCACTGGTATGTTTACTTTTGTGCGATTTTAACAATACAGATTCTCTTTAAGTACAAAAATTGGGGTGCTTTTTTCTTTCAGGGTCCCTTTCAAATGACCATGCATGCCTCCTCCTCCTCCATCTGTTGCTTGTTTTACGGATTTGCGGCAGATGAGAGGGTGTTGCTCTAGAGCAGTGCTGTCCAACTTCATGGGCATGGAGGGCCATTTTTTTTTCAGACCCCATGGTGGAGGGCCGAAGGTTCTTGCTAGAGCCGCCGCGCTGAAAAATGGGTGTGGCCATGGACCGGAATGCAGGTGTGGCCACGGGTGGAGACAAATTTACATGAACTTAGCAATGTGGGACATTAGATTAGGACAGTGGTGGTGAACCTTTTGGAGGCCGAGTGTCCAAACTGCAACCCAAAAGTCACTTATCGCAAAGTGGCAACAGCAATTTAAACTACATACAAACGTTTTAACTCATACATGAACATTATGGAAAATCCAAGTTGAAAATAAACTGTGAAGATAAACAATTTCATCCATCCTACTCCTGAAAAATGTGGGTTTTTTTTTAGAACCTCCCAGTTTTATTTTCCGTTTTAAAAAGCTAAAAAAGTAGGTTTAATGCTATTGTCTCATGATGACGATTCAGCTTTTCCATAGTCTCACAGTTCGCAATCATGTGACCCCCAACAAGACAAATTCAGCAATCATGAGGCCCCCAACAAATCATGAGGCCCCCAACAAGACAAATTCAGCAATCATGATGCCCCCAACAAGACAAATTTAGCAATCATGAGGCCCCCAACAAGACACATTCAGCAATCTAGAGGCCCCCAACAAGACAAATTCAGCAATCGTGATGCCCCCAACAAATCATGAGGCCCCCAACAAGACAAATTCAGCAATCATGAGGCCCCCAACACGACAAATTCAGCAGTCATGAGGCACATAAATAGACAGCATTTCACATAAATAAGCAGAATGCCCCTTTAATATGGTAGACACCTCTCACCTGGCTTCTAAATTCTCCTCTACTGGCTGCTGTGCCTGGCAATTGTGTTTTGGGCCGGATTGGGGATGATGTGTGGGCTGAAATGCCAGGTGACAGGTGTCCCCCCAGTTGAGGTAGTGACAGGTGTCCCCCCAGCTAGATAGTGACAGGAGCACCCCCCCAGGCTAGATAGTGACAGGAGCACCCCCCCCCCAGGGTAGATAGTGACAGGAGCACCCCCCCAGCTAGATAGTGACAGGTGCCCCCCACTTAGATAGTGACAGGTGCCCCCCACTTAGATAGTGACAGGTGCCCCCCCCCCCAGCTAGATAGTGACAGGTGCCCCCCACTTAGATAGTGACAGGTGCCCCCCACTTAGATAGTGACAGGTGCCCCCCACTTAGATAGTGACAGGAGCACCCCACTTAGATAGTGACAGGAGCACCCCCCCAGCTAGATAGTGACAGGTTCCCCCCACTTAGATAGTGACAGGTGCCCCCCACTTAGATAGTGACAGGTGCCCCCCACTTAGATAGTGACAGGTGCCCCCCACTTAGTGACAGGTGCCCCCCACTTAGATAGTGACAGGTGCCCCCCCCAGCTAGATAGTGACAGGTGCCCCCCACTTAGATAGTGACAGGTGCCCCCCACTTAGATAGTGACAGGTGCCCCCCCCAGCTAGATAGTGACAGGTGCCCCCCCAGTTAGATAGTGTGCCCCCCCAGTTAGATAGTGTCAGGAGCCCCCCCAGCTAGTGACAGGTGCCCCCACCAGTAACGAGCCCGTTACCTCGGTGTCCCCGCTGGCCTCTCCGGTGTCCCCGCTGGCCTCTCCGGTGTCCCCGCTGGCCTCTCCGGTGTCCCCGCTGACGATGCCGCTGCTGCCTCACAGATCAGACCTCACAGATCGCGGCGACTGAAGCAAGCCAAGCAGAGCGCGCGCATGACACCCGCGCGGCAGAACGTCACATGCGGAAGTGACTAATGATTCACTTCCACATGTGACGTACTCCGTGCGGGTACCATGCGCCCTCTGTTTACCTCAGTCGCCGCGATCTGTGAGGTCTGATCTGTGAGGCAGCGGCAGCGGGGGGACATAGGAGAGGCCAGCGGGGACACAGGAGGCCACAATACGAGGGAGCAGGCATGGCGCCGATAGCGCAAGCCATGCCTGCATCCCAGGGACACGAGCGGGCCGCAGCAGGTGGCCTGGCGGGCCGGATGCGGCTCGCGGGCCGCCAGTTGGACAGCACTGCTCTAGAGTAAAGCTGAGGTTGGAGATCGATGAGGGGGGGGGGGGGGCGCTGAGGGGCCTGCTTCCCCTCTCCCTAATTTGAAAATTTCTGCTGCTAAAGAGCAACACTAAATGTAATTTATCTGCTTAAAAAAACAGAAGTTATATGTAGAAACTCAACTTTAAGAACTTTAAGTGAGCAGCTGTTTACCATGATGCATCCCTATTGAATATTCAAATCATTGCTTCATACACTTAAAGAAAACCTGAACTGAAAATTAAAAGTCAAAATAAACATACACAAGTCATCCTTACCTCCCGTGTAGTCTACTCCTCAATCCCTTTCTCCTCTCCTGCGTCCTGTTTGTCCACTGTGATCAAGGGAATTCGCCATCTTCCATATTGAAAATGGCCATTACCCCATAACAGCTTTCTGGTCAGCACACTGTTAAACTGTAATATCACCCACTTGAGCCATAGGAATACATGGCACATCAGTTGTCCTCTCAGCTATAACTGACAGCAACTGATATGTAACTGACAGCAACTGATATATTTCAATTCTGACAAAATGTTGTCAGAACTGGAAGGGATCATTGTCAAAAGAAAATGGTGAGCTTCTAAGAAGAACTGATGGCAAGATAACTATGTAATGTTCATTTCCAGTTACCTCATGTGTTTATTTAAAATATTTTTTCTCAGTTCAGGTTCCCTTTAAAAAAAGCTAGGCTCACATCAAGAACCACTGGCGTATAGCAAGCCTATAGATTGTACATTTTAGCCCTTTCCCTGAGAGCCAATTTGTCCTAAATGCGAACATCTACTGCTAAGCAGGCAGTTGGAGCACTTTTCAGCCACGGTTGGCAGTTAAAGGGTTAAAGAGCCACATAAACTCCACATGCATACAGCCTGTTCCACACTTTTTGCTCCTTATCAGTGCATGTCAAGGACTGACATTGCCCTGTGGGATAAGGGTTCTGAAAAGTTCTACAGAATACCCAGACAACTCATGGTGACCAAGAACCACTTGGTAAGGTATAGGGGACTACAAAAGACCAAAAAAGCCTTTTGCTAGAATGCAACGCTGACTATTATTTGCCTTCTTCAAAGACAGAAGCTAAATGCAAAAACTCAACTTTAAGAGAGCAACTGGTTTCCCATGATGCATCACTGCTGAATGGGGATGTGCATTCTCTTCATGCCTTTAAAGCCATGCTCACATTCAGAACCACTGATCTACAGAAAGCCTATAGCTTATATTTTACAGAGCCATGTCATGCATACAGCCTTTTCCAGACATTTAGGCCTTTATGAGTGCATGATAGGGATTGACATGGCCCTGTGGGATAGGGCTTGGACCAGTGCTACAGAATACCCAGACAGCTTATTGTTACCCAGAACCACTGGGAAGGTAAAGGGGACTACAAGAGACCAAAAAGCCCTCCTGCTAGAAAGCTACACTGAGTATAATGTGAAAAGTCAGGAACCATGGGGGCTACAACAGACTGAAAAGCCCTCCTGCTTAAAAGAAACGGTGAGCATAATTTGCTTTCTTTAAGAGTCAGGGACTCTGGTGTGTGAAGGGAGGCTGGTGCAGGAATAATCTCACCTGATCTGAGGGCTGGCAGTCCAGTAAAGGAGAAGCCAGCAAGATAGCATGTGTCAGTGGGTTGCTATATGCAGAACGAACAGCTACCCCGGTGCCTATCACCAGGGGCGTAGCAATAGGGGTTGCAGAGGTTGCGACCGCATCGGGGCCCTTGGGCCAGAGGGGCCCTGAAGGGCCCCCCAACTACAGTATTAGCTCTCTATTGGTCATGTGCTCATAATAATCACTTCTATAGATGCTTTGAATAGTGGTAATCATTAACAAACTGTTCCCCATCCCCTTCTTGCGGGATCGGTTGAAAAGGGCGCCCGAACTGCCTGTATGAAAAGGGCGCCGCCATAGACATCAATGTTATTTCTGGAAATATGGGCTACAAGGTGTAGAAAAGGGCGCCCGAGTTTTGATATAGGCTACAAGCGGGCTCCTCTTTGTAGCCCATATTTTTTCGGCTACAAGGTTTTCGGCTACAAGCGGGCTCCCCTTTGTAGCCCGTATTTTTTTCGGCTACAGTAAGGTGCCCCACTGTAGCCCATATTATTGCCTTTTTTTGTAGCCGAAGTTTTTATATGGGCTACAAGCACTGTAAGCCGAATTATTTCATTCCCCCACTATCCATGGCGGCCTGGAGGGGGAATAGTAATTAACACATCCCAGAGTTTTTTTGTAGCCGAAGTTTTTATATGGGCTACACCAGGCGCCTTGGTTTTTTTGTAGCCGAAGTTTTTATATGGGCTACACCAAGCGTCTTTTTGTAGCCGAACTTTATATGGGCTACACCAGGCGCCTTTTTTGTAGCCGAAGTTGGTATATATATGGGCTCCACCAGGCGCCCTTTTTTACCGGCGCCCTTTTCATGTAGACCCCCTTCTTGCACCTCAGACACTGTAGTTGCCATTGGCAGGTTTTGGTGCGTCAAATCAATTGCTATGTATAGAGTGCTTGGGGGGCCCCACTGTAAAACTTGCATCGGGGCCCACAACTCCTTAGCTACGCCACTGCCTATCACCACCCTGAGGAGACGGATGCAACAAGCCTGGTCCCCGGCTAGTGGAACGCATGCCTCCTTTGCTGGCTTCTCCTATACTGGACTGCCAGCCATCAGTTAAGGTGAGATTATTCCTGCACCAGCCTCCCTTCACACACCAGAGTCCCTGAGTGCGCTCTCCATTTGTGTCCTTCTACAGATCGCTCTATAGTCACTGAGGTGGACCAAAGAGCAGCACCAACCTCTATGTGGGACCTGACCAATTCAATTACAGCGATCTGACCGCTCCCCCTGTAAAAGTTACTGGGGTCTTCTAATAATCATATTATCTAATAATATGTGGCAGTGCAGAATACTGTATAGCAGGACATATGCACCAGAAATATAACTTAATACTAACTACAAAAATCCAAATCTATGCAAAAAAGGTCCAAGCAAACTGACCAGGCGGCATGCATGGCTAGGTGGAAGAGGAGCCCTTTTACAGACCTGTAGGCATATGTGGAGCGGGGACCGGGACAGCGTGGAATCCCATGCAGGCAGCATGAGGCTCCCCCGACAGTTTCGCTGGCTTCTGGCATTCTCAAAAGTTATTTTCACACCCTTATATTCTATTAACTTTCCTCCCCAGCTTTCTCCAAGGAGATAATCAGTGACATAACTGAGGAGCTTGGGGGCCCCGGTGGGAGTTTTACATGGGGCCCCAAGCATTCTATTGATATGGAGCCCCAAAACATACCAAGGACAGCAGCAGTGTCAGAGAGGTGTTCATTATTAACATAGCACTAATAAAAAGCTAATAAGATGGATGAAGGAGGCCCCTTAGTGGGCAACTCTGGACCAAAGGCCCTGGTGCGGTCGCAACCTCTGCATCCCCTATTGCTACGCCACTGGAGATAATTTTTTGTCTCATCTAAAAAATTACTTTTCAGCACTCAGCAGTTGAAAAAGTACTAAAAAGTGGGTAAAAGGGTAATATGAGTAATTTCTTGCTTGGTGGGAGCTTTGAAAGTATTTTATTGATAAATTTCTCCTTGGAGAAAACTTAATAGGATATGGCTCTATATGCGATTCAGCTTTAAAGGGCATCTGAAGTGAAAATAAACTTATGATATAATTAATTGTATGTGTAGTACTGCTAAGAAATAGAACATTAGTAGCACAGATATGAGTCTCATATTGTTTCCAGTACAAGAAGAGTTGAGAAGCTTCACTTGTTATCTATGGGAAAAGAGCTTCTCTGAGCTCTCTGACCCAACTTGGGTCAGCTACAGTGCTGTTTTCTGAAGCACATATCTCAACCTGTCTCACTCTGTTTCTTGTTTAAGGTTTTACTGCAAGGAAGTTCAAATGATCATTAGCTCTTCTTTGTTTCATCACTTAAAATACAGAGTGTAATTTGTAAACTGAAAATATTAGAGAATGATGTATTGTTATAAAAAAAAAGCTATATAACTGAAAATAAAAATATGAGACTCTTTTCTTTGCTAATAGTGTTCTATTATCCGTACTACACATACAATTCATTATATCATACGTTTGTGTAGCTTCAGTGTCACTTTAAGTGAGAGACTGTGGTTTCCCGTGATTAATTTCTCCTGAATAGTGAAACATTTCTGACGATGGACAGTTCGTGGTGAATACACGAAATGCACATCCAACCCATACTTTCTCATGGTGCCATATTTTGACCTTTCACCCTTAAGTCAGGTGACAAAGGTCAGCCAATCGGGCATCTTTTACCACACAGGCCACCTTCCCCTATAAAAGAAACAAACCTGGCAGCCATTTTACAGTCTGCCTGGAGTCAGTGTAGGGAGAGCTGTGCTGCTAATTGAGGGACAGATCGAAAGCTTGCTGTTCTGTTATCCAGTGCTGTGTAACTGCTCCTTGCAGTTCGCCAACTAGGGACACCAAAAGTCCTTTTAAGGACTAATCCTGACTGCAAAAGTCCTTTTCAGGACTGATCCTCTGGCATATTCCAAACTCGAGTTATTAATTTCTCTGATATGAAATATAATAAACCATCGGTGCTTGAAATGTATGAATTCGGGAGCTCATGCTGAAACTGGAACTGATCTTGGCTTAATTGTCATATGTGTGGACAGGGATATATGGTATCCTTTGATATTTCATACTAATTTATTTCTATTATGAGGAGGGTGGATCTGGTTTAAAATTGCAGAGAACACCCATCTCTCCTACAGACTCGACCCCGGCAGAGAGGGCATTAGGAGTCCATGAGGGCATTAGGAGCCCATGAGGGCATTAGGAGCTCATGTTCTAGGCTCACAAGTGTCCTTTGCCTGTCCTTTGCCTAAAATGATACCATCGTCCATCAACCAAACCAGAGCAGACCTCTGCTAAAGAACCTTGTTGGACTTTTATATTGCTGGATTATTTTATAAAGATTTTGCTAAACTTTGGACATTACAACCTCAATGGAAGCGCGATAATTCCAGAAAGACTGCTCAGCACTAGTTATTCTCTTATTTGTAATCCCTTTTACTTTGCTAACCTATCTTATGTCAATTGTTAGAATTTCATATGATCATTTTTAAGCACGATTTAATTATGAAATAAATAGTTAAAGCATTTTGTACTTGCAATAGTTCTGATTGACTCAGAAAAGAATCCTGCCCCTGAAGAGATGTTACCAGATTGTTGTATTATTGCAATTGTTAGTTAGGTTGTCTGAAATAACTTTTCTCTTACAGGAACTAAATCGTGGAAAAGTAAAGATCGCTACAATGGTGCATTAAACCTTTTCTTTTCTTTCAAATGCCTAAAATTGCACTTGTCTGAATTGCAGTATTATGGGCATCTCCGATGGCTGCCATCGGGTCCTCTCTACTCCCTCAGCTTGGCCAGGTCTTTGGAGTGGTGCTGGTAGCAAGGAATGTTATGTGGAGGGCCACGCCAATGTCACGTTCATGCCATCCTATCATCACTATGCGTTTAGGTGTGTGCCATGGCATGTACCACTTGAAGAAGGCGTGGTACACACCCTGAAAAGTGTAGTGATGGTAGCACGTGTGTGAGGTTGGCACCGTGCACCTCTCCAGGTTACCAGTACCGCCCGAAGCCCTGGCCAGGCTGAGGGAGTAGAGAAGATCCATGGACAGCCACTAGACATGTGCATAACATTGCAATCCATGTAAGTACAATTTTAAGCTCAAGAAAATAAAAGGTTTAATGCACCATTTGAGCACTCTTTACTTTTCCACTTTTTACGTAAGCCATCTGGAGCCACCTGAACCAACTTGTAATGATAGCTCAGTACAACTCACCTCTCCTCATTCCTACGCGGGTACCTGCAAGGGCGGTGGAGGGTAATGATCGCTTGTTACCCTCCAGCCACTGAATCCCACACAGCTCTTCGCTCCTTCCATCCACATGGCAGATGGACGTCGACCCTTCAGTGTTTCCGGGTCAGACGTCCTCTGTGTGCCTCTGCCCCTCTTATTGCAGTGGCCAAAGGCAGTACTGCTCCCTCCCTAATTGAGAGGCAGGGTATATAAACCCTGAACTCTCACTGTTAGGATGCTATTGCATCCCTGGTCACAGCCACTGTGTCTCCACGCCGCTCTCCCCCTCCAAGTCATTCCCCTTCTGGATTCCCTCCTCGACCAGGCTATCCCTCTCCCTATTTCTACACCTGCCGGTCTGTCAGCCTGCTGTCCTGCTAGCCTTACTTGGATCCCTGCCTGTCAGTCCTAGCCTGCCAGTCAATTTACTCCATCCATCTCTAGTTCCCTATCCTGCCAGTAACTTCCCTGCCTGTATCCCTGCTTTCTTGCACGGTCAGTCTCCCTACCTTCCACTTCCCTGTCCACTGTACTCCCGGGGTTTTCCACAGCCTGTCAGTTCCCCTTCCGGGACATCCTCCAGACTGCCGCTACAACCTGGGGATTCCTCCTGCCAGCCTGTTCCCCTCCGGGAACCCTCCAGTCACCTGCAGCATCCCGGGGATTCCTCCAGCCTGCCAGATCACCTTCAGGGCTTCTCCAGTCACCTGCAGCATCCCAGGAATTCCCCTTCGGAACTCTCCTGTCAGCCTGCAGTGTCCCAGGGTTTCCCTCAGCCTGCCAGTTCCCCACCGGGAACTCACCTGTCTTCTGCAGCCTCCTGGGTATTCCTCCAGCTACCCACTTCCTTCCAGGGAGCCCTACAGCTAGCTCTCTTCCTGGGGTTTCCTCTGGCCTTTCCGTTCCCCTCCTGGGTACCTAGTCTGTCAGATCCCTTCCCACTATTTACCTCTGACTGTCAGAATCTCCGGGAGTTACCCTGTCAGTCAGTACCCCTCCTGGGATCCTAGCTGTCTGCTCCTTAACCGGGATTCTCCCTGCCTGCCCGCTGCCTTCCTGGGAGTGTGCCTCAGTCAGCTCCCTTCCCGAGTTTATCCTGTCTGTCCGTTCCCCTCCTGGTAACTCCTTCTGTCAGTGCCCTTCCTGGGATCCCAATAGGTTAGGCCTTCCTGTCCAGCAAGCCTGTTCTGGCACCATAGCCCATCAGTCAGCTCTGCTTGAGACTCCTCCTATCCTATGTTCTTCCCTTCACTGGTGCGGTAGTCCTGGGGGTCATGACCTGGCAAGCACCAGGCAGCAAAGTAGTCCACCACCCCTTGATACCAGTGACAGGATCAACAGAACCCCAATGGTTCGCAAGAACCCTGACACAATTACTATACAATAGAACGCGCCATAGTCTCAGCAGTGAAGATTATTTGTCTTTGATCTGTCTTACAGGAGCTACTCAAACATAAGAGTCTTCTTCCTTTGAGAAGTGGTGGCAGTGTTACCAAATATCTTGTAAGGAAATTACAGAATGTATTGGTTATTCATACAATTGAGTCTGTATTGTGTAGGGACACTCCAAACAATCCAAATTGTTACTTTGTACACACAGAAGAAGGCATATGGGAGACTCCCAGTGGCTGGGGGCGAAATTGCAGCTGTACACCAAGGGAACAGGATTGGTGCAGCTGCCACATTGGTGGGCAACTGTATAGCACACTGTTGTTGCCTTTGATGTAAGGTTTGAACCTTTGATCAGCGTTCAAATCCTGGCTCAAGCCAGTACATAAAATAGTAAGGTGCCCTTGGGTACGGCATCCTAATGCTCTTGGTCACCTGTGGAATGTGCTCTGCTGCGCAAACTCTGCCAAGAAGGAGGAGGGGCACAGGCACACGTTAAATGCTGTTCCAGTCTGGCGCAAGATGCTATGATGAAGGGAAGACACACTGTGTGCATATGCCGAGGAGGAGGGAGACACAGATGAAACTTATATCTTATTAACCGGTAAAATATGATTCTGCAGCTTATATCTCATTAACCAGTAAAATATGATTCTGCTTATCCTCCAATAATGAAAAATGAACAACCCAATCTTTTCATTGTAAGGCAATAATCCAGCTCTGCATATGTTGGGGGACATAATCTAGGGCTTAAAGTATAGCACCCGTGATTCAAATGGAATGAGGGTTATGGGAATGAAATACTGCTGTGACCAAACAAGAATAGCAATGCAAGAAAACTGTTCAGTTAGATCTGTCCTTGTCACTCACACCCAAGCAACCCCCAGGCTACCACTTTCCTACCCTCTGCTTATACTTGGGTCAATCATTCCCCCCCCCCAGTTTTTAAGGTAACATTTGGGGGTCAGTTTATACTCGAGTGTCAGCTTATACTCGAGTATATACGGTATATTTTTATTTGCGTTGATATCAGAGAAGGATTCGCTACTACAATCTTTAGGTCCTTTTGGGGGAGCTAATACGAGTTATCAGTTGTTGTTTCTCAGTTGGGTGCGTCCTGACCATGTGTACTATTGTAGTGCCTTTAGTTTCGGAGGACTGATAACGGTTAACCCTTGGTAACAGTGCTTGTACAGGAAGCAAGTACCTTACTGTATAAGGGCCGCTATGTTTCATGGTGGTGCTGCGAGTCGTGCTGATCTAAAGGACTATTAACGAGGGGAGGACCGGGGACTCTCTAGAGGAGGCGGCAGCCAACTCAATCACAAGGTAACTAGTGGGAGCCGTGGGGAAGGAGGGGGGGGGGGGGGTGGACAGTATTTCATTATTATTATTATTTAGTATTTATATAGCGCCGACATCTTACGCAGCGCTGTACAGTATATATATATATATATATATATATATATATATATATATATATATATATATATATATATTGTCTTGTCACTATCTGTCCCTCAAAGGAGCTCACAATCTAATCCCTACTATTATCATATGTCTATGTATGACTTATGTAGTGTAAGTACTGTAGTCTAGGGCCAATTTAAGGGTGAGACAATTAACTTATCTGTATGTTTTTGGGATGTGGAAGGAAACGGAAGTACCCGGAGGAAACCCACGCAGACAGGGGGAGAACATACAAACTCCTTGCAGATGGTGCCCTGGCTGGGATTTGAACCGGGGACCCAGTGCTGCAAGGCAAGAACGCTAACCACTACGCCACCGTGCTGCCCAGTATGCCGCTGTCCTGCGACCTGATGCACGCCATTAACCTGGTGTCATGGGCAGCCCAACCCTGCCGATATTTCTATTATAGATATACACTTTTTAACCATGCTTTAGGTTTACCGTTCTCACTACTTGTCCCATATTTTATGTGGGTGTGTTCCTGTGAGCGTATACCAATTTTTTTTAGGCCCCTGTCTATCCCCTTAATCCATTCTGCTTTCATTGGTATTTTAGGGCTTAGCCACTTCAATGCAATTTCCTGCCTTGCTGCAAATAGAGTTAGCAGTTTTTTGGTGTCAACTTGGATACTCTCATCGGCAAACACTCCTAGAATACATTGTGTCATGTCAGCAGATACTGGGCAGCCCATCTTGCCATGGAGAAATTTGACAATCCGTCACCAGTATTTGGTGACTGGTGGGCATTCCCATATAAAGTCTATAAACTGTGGGGCCTGGGCTAGGCATTTAGAGCACTGGTCAGGGACAGCTGTATTGAATTTGGGCACCTTTGAGGGTGCTAATTATGTTTAATGTAGAATATATAGCTGCGTCAACCTTTCACAGAGATTTGGAGAGACGTATTTTGGTGCTGAGAAAGCTTCCTCCCAGTCTTCGTTATCCAAGTTAGTAATCAGTGCCGACCATCTCGCCTTGGACTGATCAGTTCGGTCGAGGGCAGTGTGCTCAGCCAGAACACATCTCCAATGAGATGTCAGTCAGATGTTTACTTTGCAACAGCCTGACAATATGGAATTCTATGTTGCTTATATTGGGTTGACTGCTCCAGAAGCGATGTGGAGTTAATGAATACCTCTATGACCTGGGAAGAAGTACAGGCCCTGGGGAGGTTGGTTATTTTTCCCCGCTGTACTGGATGCTCAAAGGTGACGCCTACAGACTTATAGGAGTTCACTAAACTGATCAGTTGCAGCAGGGGCACCATCAGTGACGTCATACCGTCCATTTTATCTTGAGCGTGTTGTGCGGCCTGACATTGATTAGGCCCTGGATGAGCAGGAAGGAACAGCAGGAGGAAGAAGAGTTCATGCTTTTGGAAATAACAGAGAGGATGATACCATCTGTTGTACCTTGTACCTTGGCCAGGGCAGAGGTAGGAGTCTGAAAAGAAATCAGAGGAGGATGGTGGTTGTGGTAAGGAAAAGCAAGAGGCGTTGAAGCAGACTTCCCGGGGGGCTTCTTAACTTTCAAGGGCCCTGGTGTTGTCCCTGGCTGGGGGGAGGAAACCGTGAACAATATTGTCCCAGATAATCAACAGGGGCTGGAGCCCTCTGCTTCAAATCTAATTGGGACGGGGACTATCGTGCTAATGTGTCTCAGGAAGGACCCCTGTATAAAAATAAATGAAGGACACGGACCTGTACTGGGCGGCAACCATGTTAGGCCTTCGTTACAAACTAACAAAAGCAGCTATGCTACTACCATCACAGAAGTTTGTAGAAATGTAGCATTTCCATAACAGGCATAGATAGGTGCTGTATTCCGCTTTTCAGGGTGGTGGCACAGGAAGTACAATTCCTAGCCAAAGCCAAAGAGGTGCCTGTAATATTTCTGCACCTGCAAGAACAGGGCGATTTGCTGGTGATGTGTTAATCTATTCACATATGAGATCTTTCTTCTGCCCAATGCATCCACAGCAACCTTCTGGATCCACTCTTAGGGCATGCCTCGACCAACAGGTATCTGGGTATCTGACTACCTTGGGTTAACAGTTGCTGTGGACACTCTGGGTAATGAGGAACCCCTGGACTTCTGGATGTGCATGCTTGAGCTGCGGTGATGTTGCAATTTGCCATGGTGCTTTCGGTATGCCCCGCATCATGTGTCCTGTCCAAAAGGATGTTTAGTACAGCAAGAGGGATCATGACTGATACACGAAGTTGCCTGCAACTAACAATTTTTAGGCAGGTAAATGCCACATACTTAACCACTTGAGGACCTAGGGCTTTCTACCCCTTAAGGACCGGCCACTTTTTTTCCATTCAGACCACTGCAGCTTTCACGGTTTATTGCTCGCTCATACAACCTACCACCTAAATGAATTTTGGCTCCTTTTCTTGTCACTAATAAAGCTTTCTTTTGGTGCTATTTAATTGCTCCTGCGATTTTTACTTTTTATTATATTCAGCAAAAAAGACATGAATTTTGGCAAAAAAATGATTTTTTTAACTTTCTGTGCTGACAGTTTTCAAATAAAGTAAAATTTCTGTATACATGCAGCGCGAAAAATGTGGACAAACATGTTTTTGATTAAAAAAAAACCATTCAGCGTATATTTATTGGTTTGGGTAAAAGTTATAGCGTTTACAAACTATGGTGCAAAAAGTGAATTTTCCCATTTTCAAGCATCTCTGACTTTTCTGACCCCCTGTCATGTTTCATGAGGGGCTAGAATTCCAGGATAGTATAAATACCCCCCAAATTACCCCATTTTGGAAAGAAGACATCCCAAAGTATTCACTGAGAGGCATAGTGAGTTCATAAAAGATATTAATTTTTGTCACAAGTAAGCGGAAAATGACACTTTGTGACACGAAAAAAAAAAAAAAAAAAGTTTCCATTTCTTCTAACTTGCACCAAAAAAAAATGAAATCTGCCACGGACTCACCATGCCCCTCTCTGAATACCTTGAAGGGTCTACTTTCCAAAATGGGGTCATTTGTGGGGTGTGTTTACTGTCCTGACATTTTGGGGGGTGCTAAATTGTAAGCACCCCTGTAAAGCCTAAAGGTGCTCATTGGACTTTGGAACCCTTAGCGCAGTTAGGCTGCAAAAAAGTGCCACATATGTGGTATTGCCGTACTCAGGAGAAGTAGTATAATGTGTTTTGGGGTGTATTTTTACACATACCCATGCTGGGTGGGAGAAATATCTCTGTAAATGACAATTTGTTAATTTTTTTTACACACAATTGTCCATTTACAGAGTTATTTCTCCCACCCAGCATGGGTATGTGTAAAAATACACCCCAAAACACATTGTACTACTTCTCCTGAGTACGGCGATACCACATGTGTGGCACTTTTTTGCACCCTAACTGCGCTAAAGGGCCCAAAGTCCAATGAGTACCTTTAGGATTTCACAGGTCATTTTGCGGAATTTGATTTCCAGACTACTCCTCACGGTTTAGGGCCCCTAAAATGCCAGGGCAGTATAGGAACCCCACAAATGACCCCATTTTAGAAAGAAGACACCCCAAGGTATTCCGTTAGGAGTATGGTGAGTTCATAGAAGATTTTATTTTTTGTCAAAAGTTAGCGGAAAATTGATTTGTATTGTTTTTTTCACAAAGTGTCATTTTCCGCTAACTTGTGACAAAAAATAAAATCTTCTATGAACTCACCATACTCCTAACGGAATACCTTGGGGTGTCTTCTTTCTAAAATGGGGTCATTTGTGGGGTTCCTATACTGCCCTGGCATTTTAGGGGCCCTAAACCGTGAGGAGTAGTCTGGAAATCAAATTCCGCAAAATGACCTGTGAAAGCCTAAAGGTGCTCATTGGACTTTGGGCCCTTTAGCGCAGTTAGGGTGCAAAAAAGTGCCACACATGTGGTATCGCCGTACTCGGGAGAAGTAGTACAATGTGTTTTGGGGTGTATTTTTACACATACCCATGCTGGGTGGGAGAAATATCTCTGTAAATGGACAATTGTGTGTAAAAAAATCAAAAGATTGTCATTTGCAGAGGTATTTCTCCCACCCAGCATGGGTATGTGTAAAAATACACCCCAAAACACATTGTACTACTTCTCCCGAGTACGGCAATACCACATGTGTGGCACTTTTTTGCACCCTAACTGCGCTAAAGGGCCCAAAGTCCAATGAGCACCTTTAGGCTTTCACAGGTCATTTTGCGGAATTTGATTTCCAGACTACTCCTCACGGTTTAGGGCCCCTAAAATGCCAGGGCAGTATAGGAACCCCACAAATGACCCCATTTTAGAAAGAAGACACCCCAAGGTATTCCGTTAGGAGTATGGTGAGTTCATAGAAGATTTTTTTTTTTGTCACAAGTTAGCGGAAAATGACACTTTGTGAAAAAAACAATACAAATCAATTTTCCGCTAACTTTTGACAAAAAATAAAATCTTCTATGAACTCACCATACTCCTAACGGAATACCTTGGGGTGTCTTCTTTCTAAAATGGGGTCATTTGTGGGGTTCCTATACTGCCCTGGCATTTTAGGGGCCCTAAACCGTGAGGAGGAGTCTGGAAATCAAATTCCGCAAAATGACCTGTGAAATCCTAAAGGTACTCATTGGACTTTGGGCCCTTTAGCGCAGTTAGGGTGCAAAAAAGTGCCACACATGTGGTATCGCCGTACTCGGGAGAAGTAGTACAATGTGTTTTGGGGTGTATTTTTACACATACCCATGCTGGGTGGGAGAAATATCTCTGTAAATGGACAATTGTGTGTAAAAAAATCAAAAGATTGTCATTTGCAGAGGTATTTCTCCCACCCAGCATGGGTATGTGTAAAAATACACCCCAAAACACATTGTACTACTTCTCCCGAGTACGGCAATACCACATGTGTGGCACTTTTTTGCACCCTAACTGCGCTAAAGGGCCCAAAGTCCAATGAGCACCTTTAGGCTTTCACAGGTCATTTTGCGGAATTTGATTTCCAGACTACTCCTCACGGTTTAGGGCCCCTAAAATGCCAGGGCAGTATAGGAACCCCACAAATGACCCCATTTTAGAAAGAAGACACCCCAAGGTATTCCGTTAGGAGTATGGTGAGTTCATAGAAGATTTTATTTTTTGTCAAAAGTTAGCGGAAAATTGATTTGTATTGTTTTTTTCACAAAGTGTCATTTTCCGCTAACTTGTGACAAAAAATAAAATCTTCTATGAACTCACCATACTCCTAACGGAATACCTTGGGGTGTCTTCTTTCTAAAATGGGGTCATTTGTGGGGTTCCTATACTGCCCTGGCATTTTAGGGGCCCTAAACCGTGAGAAGGAGTCTGGAAATCAAATTCCGCAAAATGACCTGTGAAATCCTAAAGGTACTCATTGGACTTTGGGCCCTTTAGCGCAGTTAGGGTGCAAAAAAGTGCCACACATGTGGTATCGCCGTACTCGGGAGAAGTAGTACAATGTGTTTTGGGGTGTATTTTTACACATACCCATGCTGGGTGGGAGAAATAACTCTGTAAATGGACAATTGTGTGTAAAAAAATCAAAAGATTGTCATTTGCAGAGGTATTTCTCCCACCCAGCATGGGTATGTGTAAAAATACACCCCAAAACACATTGTACTACTTCTCCCGAGTACGGCGATACCACATGTGTGGCACCTTTTTGCACCCTAACTGCGCTAAGGGGTCCAGAGTCCAATGAGTACCTTTAGGCTTTACAGGGGTGCTCAAAATTTAGCACCCCGCCCACTTGCCAGGACAGTTAACAAACCCCACAAATGACTCCATTTTGGAAAGAATACACAACAAGGTATTCCATGAGGGGAATGGTGAGGTCATTGAAAATTTTATTTTTTGTCACAAGTTAACGGAAAATGACACTTTGTTAAAAAAAAATAAAAAAAAAAATTCTGCTAACTTGTGACAAAAACTAAAATCTTTTATGAACTCACCGTGCACCTCACATAATACTTTAGGGTGTCCTCTTTCCAAAATGGGGTCATTTGTGGAGTCTGTCCTGGCATTTTAGGGTCTCTGCAATCATTACATGTATGGCCAGTATTAGGAGTTTCTGCTATACTCCTTATATTGGGTATACAAGTAATGCACTCTGGGCTGAAAGGAAAAATGAACGGCAAACATACCTTGCTCCACATCAATGGCAGATCTTCCTCCACATCAATGGCAGTGATAACCTCAGGAGAGAGACACCCCGTGCCACCCTGCACTCAGGGTGAGCCACCAACTTATGTGACTGGGCCTCAGAACTTTAGTATACAGCATTATGCCTGTAGGATACAGCAATATGCCTGCCAATAGAGATGACTCTGTGTGGCATTAAAGCATCATCATAGGCCCAAATCACATATAAACCGGGGGTGTCCACACTCAAGGGAAATTCAAACATGCCGTCTTATATCGCCAACCCAGGACAGATCAGCAATATCAAGCATGGAAACCGATCCTTCTTCCCATTTTTATGCTTACCCGTTTGGTCTTCAAGCTTACCTCTCCTCTCCCTGCGACAATGTGCGAAAGACCACTGAGTGTGTGCCTACTCCTGTGTCTGGAGTTCCCTAGGTTCTAATAGTGTACCTGCTCGTGGTACCTCTCAAAACACGGCCCTACGCATAGACCAGGCTGGTCAGGACAGCGGGGACAATAATAAACGGTGTCACTCCTTGTTCCAGCCCTGCTGCAGACACGGCAACGTTTTCTTCGGATGCGTTGACCTGGGGCACACGGAAGCTGATAGGCGTAATGCCTTCCATGCAGTCGGCTAGTTGCATCTGGGGGGGGGGGCCTGGCACCTCCTGGATACAGGATGTCCATAATGATCTCTTCCTGAAATTGGAGGAAAGATCCAGTTCTCCCAGCCTTACTGTAGAGAACAAAGCTGTTGTAAACTGCCAATTGAATCAGATAAAAAGACACTTTCTTATACCAGCGTCTTGTTTTCCGGGTAACTAAATAGGGCGCTAACCTCTGGTCATTGAAGTCCACCCCTCCCATGTTGACATTATATTCGTGGACGACAAGGGGCTTTTCAATGACCGCAGTTGCCCGTTGAATTTGGACTGTCGTGTCTGTGTGAATGGTGGACAGAAAGTAAACGTCCCTCTTGTCCCTCCATTTCACCGCGAGCAGGTCTTCAGTACGCAAGGCGACCCTCTGCCCCCGTAAAAGTCTGGTGGTAACGAGCCGTTGGGGGAAGCCCTGGCGACTAGGCCGCGCAGTGCCACAGCATCGGATTCCTTCTAACTTTAAGTGCTGAAAGAGGGCCACACTTGTGTAATAATTGTCCACAAAAAGATGGTACCCCTTCTGGAACAAGGGTGACACCAAGTCCCACACAACCTTTCCACTGCTCCCCAGGTAGTCAGGGCATCCGACCGGCTCCAATTTTGAGTCTTTTCCCTCATAGACCCTAAAACGACATGTATAGCCTGTGGCCCTTTCACAGAGCTTATACAGTTTCACCCCATACCGGGCGCGCTTGCTTGGGATGTACTGTTTGATGCCAAGGCGCCCGGTAAAGCGTAAGAGGGACTCGTCTACGCAGATGTTCTGTTCAGGGATATAAGCATCTGCAAATGTTGATGACAGGTGGTCTATGAGGGGCCGAATTTTGTGGAGCCGGTCATAAGCAGGGTGGCCCTTTTCATGACAGGTTTTGTCGTCGTTGAAGTGCAGGAAGCGCAGGATGGACTCAAATCGTGTCCTGGACATGGCAGCAGGGTACAAGGGAACATGATTTACTGGGTTCGTAGACCAATACGACCGCAGTACATTCTGTTTCATTAGTCCCAAGTGAAGGATAAGGGCCAAAAAGATTTTAATGTCGGAAACTTGGACTGGTTTCCACCCGAAAGGCTGGGCATACATGCTCTCCGGGTGCTCGGTGATGAATTGTGTGGCTTTACGGTTGGTCTCAACCACAATTAAGTCCAAGAGAACCTGGGTGATGAACAGCTGCAAAAAGTCTAGGGCCGTTCCTAGATGAGCTGTCGCCACCTGGACTCCAGACTGGGCGGTGAAAGGGGGCACTACGGGTGCGGCGGAATCAGGGGATTGCCAATCTGGTTGTGCCAGCACCTCTGGGAGTCTATGGGTACTACGGGCCCGTCTTCTTGTTGGTGGCTGCGACGGGGGTACTACTGCACTTGCCACCGTACCAGTTTCAACTTCCATGCTGACGCTCACCACTTCGTCAGGGTCTACGGAAGCACTGGCACTAAGTCCAGGAGATGCTGCGCTGCTGGTGCCTGCCTCACCAAGAAAACTATCAACAGCGCTAGCACCACCCTGCTGCCCTTGAGGCGGATCCTGCGCCACCTGCGGTCTAACGACTTGGGGTCTGGTACGCCTGGCTCTAGCCGGGACCATAGCCTCGTCATCACTATCGGTCAGGGAACCACTGCTTTCTACAGGTTCAAAATCGGACCCGGAAGATTCGACGGATGATTCTTCCCAAAAGAACTCATCCGACTGGTCCATGTACCTGTATACCTCGTCATCGGAAAGCCCCCTTCTTGCCATTTTGGATTGCTAAATTTATGGGGTTTTCCTCCGAGACTACCCAGAAAAAAAGAGCACCTACCTAGCAAAAAGGGAGTATTTGAGAGGTATTGGGGTTGGTGGGAAGTGGGGTCTCAGAGGCAATCAAACAATCACGGGACAATCAAATCCAATTACAGCACAATCGACTCCAATCACAGCACAAGCAGATCTGATGCACTCGGAAGGTGATGGGGGGAGGGTGGGATTGGGTGTGGCGGGAAGTGGGGTCTCAGGCAATCAAACAATCACGGGGCAATCGAAGCCGATCACGGGACAATCAAATACAATTACAGCACAATCGACTCCAATCACAGCACAAGCAAATCTGATGCACTCGGAAGGTGGTGGTTGGAGGTGGTGGGGGGTGGGGGGGTGGGGTTGGGTGTGGTGGGGGGGAGGGTGGGGTTGGGTGTGGCGGGAAGTGGGGTCTCAGGCAATCAAACAATCACGGGGCAATCGAAGCCGATCACGGGACAATCAAATACAATTACAGCACAATCGACTCCAATCACAGCCCAATCAAATCTGATGCACTCGGAAGGTGATGGGGGAGGGTGGGATTGGGTGTGGCGGGAAGTGGGGTCTCAGGCAATCAAACAATCACGGGGCAATCGAAGTCGATCACGGGACAATCAAATACAATTACAGCACAATCGACTCCAATCACAGCCCAATCAAATCTGATGCACTCGGAAGGTGATGGGGGAGGGTGGGATTGGGTGTGGTGGGAAGTGGGGTCTCAGGCAATCAAACAATCACGGGGCAATCGAAGTCGATCACGGGACAATCAAATACAATTACAGCACAATCGACTCCAATCACAGCACAAGCAAATCTGATGCACTCGGAAGGTGGTGGTTGGAGGTGGTGGTGGGGGGGGGGGGGGGGGTGGGGTTGGGTGTGGTGGGGGGGAGGGTGGGGTTGGGTGTGGCGGGAAGTGGGGTCTCAGGCAATCAAACAATCACGGGGCAATCGAAGCCGATCACGGGACAATCAAATACAATTACACCACAATTGAATACAAGCGCAGCACAATCGAATACAAGCGCAGCACAGTCAAATACAATGCACTTGGACGGTGATTGGGGGGGGGTCTGAGGGCGATTTGAGGGGATGGGGGGTTGATCAGGAGCCTGCACGGGGCAGACTGAGTCCTGATCTGATGAGAGGCAGACACAGGGGGTTACTGATCAAAGATCAGTTAGTGATTGCTGGGGAGGACAGATGTAAACAAACAGCAGGGGATGTAATCAGAAGGGGGGTACGAGGGCAATCGAGGGCCTGGGCAGGTGATCGGTTACCCCCGCGGGGCAGTTAGGGTCTGCTCTGATGGGTGGGGGTGCTGAGGGCTGATGGACAGGTGATAGACAGGTGATCAGAGGGGGATCAGAGGGGGATCAGAGGGTAATGTAGCTGTATACAAATGTATACAGTATACAGGGGGGTAGTCTGGGATGGGGTGTGGGGGTGATCTAAAGGTAGGGAGGGGGGATCAGGGGTGACTAGGAGGCAGTTAGGGACCTAAACTAAGGGGCAGCGTCGCTAGTTAGTGGCAGGTGGGGGGGGTGGGGGTTTTGCAGGGGTGCAAGGGTGCTGGGCAGGGGTCTGCTGGGGTGATCAGGGGGGGTATGAGGCCTGGGGTGGGTGATCAGGGAGGCTGTGGGCAAAATCAAGCTGCGTGCAGTGAGACTTACAAGTGCTTCCTCCTCGCTGGTGGTCTCTGGAACAATGAGACCACGAGGCGAGGAGGAAGCACGTATAAGGCACTTTGTTTACCTAACAAAGTGCCTTATACTCAGGGATTGGCTGATCCTGCGGATTCCTCCGCTCGCCGGCTCTGCTAAGTGGCCGGCGAGCGGAGACAAAATGCCCGTGCTTCGATCCCGGGCGGAGGATCGCGTCACGGATGACGCGATCGCTCCGCCCATGCCCTTAAATGGACTGCCGCCTCTGTGGGTGAGGCCGTCCTGCAGGGCTCCACTTCCCCGCCGCCCCTGTGTAGTGGGCGGTCGGGAAGTGGTTAAAGGGAAGGTTCAAGCAAAAAAAAAAAAAATGAGTTTTACTTACCTGGGGCTTCTACCAGCCCCATGTAGCCATCCTGTGCCCTTGTAGTCACTCACTGCTGCTCCAGTCCCCCGCTGGCAGTTTTCTGACTTCGGAGGTCAGGGCCCCATTGCATACATTTTTACGCATTCCAGCTAGTGCAGGAACAAAAATTTACGCGTTGCACCACTAACGCGTAAAAATGTATGCGTTAATGTTCCTGCACTAGCGGGAATGTGTAAAAATGTACGCAATTCGGCCCTGACCTCCGAGGTCAGAAAGCTCCCAGCGGGGGACTGGAGCAGCAGTGAGTGACTACGAGGGCACAGGATGGCTGCATGGGGCTGGTAGAAGCCCCAGGTAAGTGAAACTCATTTTTTTTTTTTTGCTTGGACCTTCCCTTTAAGGCCTCTGCTACAGTGGCTGCAACTAAACAATTTCTTGGCAGGTAAATGCCAATTTTTTTCAGGCCTCTGCTATAGTGGCTGCACCTAACACGTTTTAGGCAGGCAAATGCCAGATATTTAAGGCTTCTGCTACAGTGGCTGCAACTAACAATATTTTAGGCAGGTAAATGCTAAATATTTAAGGCCTCTGCTACAGCGGCCACAACTAACAATTTCTAGGCAGGTAAATGCCTCATATTTAAGGCTTCTGTTACAGTAGCTGCAACTAACAAAATGAAAGGCAGATAAATGCCATATAGTTAGGGCCTCTGCTAAAGTGGCTGAAAATAAAATTTTTTAGACAGGGTAACACGGTGGCCATTCTAAAGAACTTAATTTGAAAGATCTAGTAAATAAATAAATGTCATTTTACTGTGTTCCGCATTAAAAAATGCCTCTGCACAAAATGTATTTTTGGGGGTAAATATTGCTATTAATCTCCCTCTTCTATGCTACTGCCCTTGTTTTTAGACAGTTTTGACACCTTTTTAATGATATTGTGGATACCAATATGCCCTGAACGTTTTTGAAGTTTGCCTGCCATTAAAGTCAATGGGGTTCCCCGCGAACATTTACCTCAGGAATGTTCACTGAAACATCCATCACTACTCTGGAGTATGCAAAATCATCTCTTCACACCCCTAGAGCCAGGCTCACGTCCAAAATCGTTTGTGTTTAGGAAGGCTATAGCTTATACATTTTACAGAGCCACAAAAATCCCATACGCTACAGCCTGCTTTAAATGTTTTGGTTCTTATCGGTGCATGGCTGTGCAGGGCTGGTTCTCTCATGAAACAAGGTGAAACATTTGCATCAGGCGCAGATATTACAGGGGCAGCATGTTTGTACTGTGTTTACACTAGCATGCAGTCAGAGTAGGAGAAGCGAGAGGAGAGCAAGATGAAGAGGGGTAAAGCAGCTTGTTGTGCTGAGTGAGGAGTCTGACAGTGAGTGAGGAGGGGGAAGGCAGGAGAGCAGCACCGTTTCATTTGACTTCCACAGCAGAAGGGAGGAGGTGGCACTGCTGCCCTGACTGAGGAAGATTAGAGTGGCTGAGGGTGAGCAGTTTTGTGGTATGTCACAGACTCACAGCCAGCCAGTGTGCTATTGCGTGACTGCAGCAAGTCACGTGATAACATTATATAAAGCAGAGTAAATTGTCGGGTGCTGTGCGATCATTCCAAGGTGTAGGGGCCTACTACAAAGAACAAAAATCCCTCTTGCTAAAAAGCAATGCTGAGTATAATCTTCCCTCTTAATAAACAGAAGCTACATGCAATAACTCAGCTTTAAGTGAGCAACTGTGGCTTTCCATGATACATCACTCCTGAAAATGCAAATCCTCTTTTCACACCCCCAAAGCAAACCTTTACAGCAAGACTATAGCTTATTAATTTTTCAAAACCACATCCACCCCACATGCATACAGCCTGTATTGTACTAGACACCGAGAGACCAATATAGTGTAGTAAGTAGAGTAATGGGTAAATAAAAAAGTATATGATAGATATACTCACAAGTTAGGGTTACCGTATAGGCAACCACTGTATAGGCAGGTGAGGAGATTAGACCTGTCCTCACTCAAGATTAAGATGTCGCTCTCTGTAGTTTAGGAGAAGAAAAGGGGATTCAAACCCTCCACCAGGTGTGGAAACTGATAATGTAAGGAGAACAGAGGCGCCAAAAGGATAAAAACATATATCTAAAAGATTTAAAATTCCTCGGGAGGCGGTGGTGGACTCACCTCCCCGAAGCAGACATGATACTGTTGATTTTTATACAAACAAGTTTATTTATATACTCCAACATACAATACAACACGTTTCGCAGGTATATCCCCGTTTCTTCAGGCAATAACAGAAAAGAGAACACACTGAAATGACAGAGACAGATACAGTGTCCTCAGACCAATGTATATAATGTTTGAGGATTGAGAATGCACTAATCCCATACAGAGTGGCGTGGAGGCGGCGAGGCGGACCACGGAAGGGAATCCTCAACACGCCGAGCGCGCGGCGGTGGTGGGAGTGAGCCCGACAGTACTGAAGCCTGCCAACCTTGACCACCTATAAGGGGGAGAGCCCGTCCAAAAAACTCTGAGCGATCTTATTCTGTTGGAGCATATGAGTGCAATTTAATTTTTTAATAAACAGTTTTTAAGCGGTATTATACTATGTGGAGTTTTCTTTGAGGTGGCATAATATAGAAGAATTCCCTTTGGGAGAAAGCCTGCTGGTGATCTGATCTAAGAGGTGGGGGACGACCCGGGAACTGTCCCAAGGCTCTTACTGGCCTGTGTGATCAGTGGATGCGGTGAGTGACACACAAAGGGTGCTGGTGGTGGCATAGTCCCCAACCATCCCGTTTTCGTCGGGACTGACCCGATTTGGGAGGGTATCTGTTGAAAAGGGCGCCTGAGCTGCCTGTATGAAAAGGACGCCGCCATAGACATCAATGTTATTTCTGGAAATATGGGCTACAAGGTGTAGAAAAGGGCGCCCGAGTTTTGATATAGGCTACAAGCGGGCGCCCCTTTGTAGCCCATATTTTTTCGGCTACAATGTTTTCGGCTACAGTAGGGCACCCCTTTGTAGCCCATATTTTTTATTCGGCCGATTTTTGATATAGGCTACAGGCACTGGAAGCCGAATTATTTAATTCCCCCACTATCCATGGCGGCCTGGAGGGGGAATAGTAATTAACACATCCCAGACTTTTTTTGTAGCCAACGTTTTTATATGGGCTGCAAGCGCTGAAAGCCGAATTATTTCATTCCCCCACTATCCATGGCGGCCTGGAGGGGGAATAGTAATTAACAGGTCCCGGAGTTATTTTGTAGCCGAAGTTTTTATATGGGCTACACCAGGCGCCTTTTTTGTAGCCAAAGTTTTTATATGGGCTACACCAGGCACTTTTTTTGTAGCCGAAGTTTTTATATGGGCTACACCAGGCGCTTTTTTTGTAGCCAAAGTTTTATATGGGCTACACCAGGCGACTTTTTTGTAGCCGAAGTTTTTATATGGACTACACCAGGCGCCCTTTTCATATAAACCCTTTGGGAGGGTTATCCCGCTATGACCCCCCAGTGTCCCGGCTGGCTGGGGGGTCAGATGCAGGGGCGGACTGACTGTTCGTGCAGGAAAGGAGGCAGCCAGTGAAAGGGAGCTGGTGGCAAAGTGGCGGAGAAGGGGGGAAGTCTCCCCCCCCCCTTTCCTTCACCTTGGGTCTCCCTTTCCTGGCTCTCCCTTCCGGATTTATGTGTCTCCTCCGATGGCGCAGCGGCTGACAGCGGGCAGGGAGGACTTACCGCTGTTACGCAGCCGCCGGAGAGAGCTGTGATCTGTGCGCCGCAAGTCTGGTCTACTCAAGACCAGACTATCGGCGCACAGATCACAGCTCCCTCTGCCGGCTGGAAGGACAGCGGTAAGTCCTCCCTGGCCGCTGTCAGCCGCTGCGCCATCGGAGGAGACACATTAATCCGCAAGGGAGAGCCAGGAAAGGGAGCCCCAAGGTGAGGGAAGGGGGGGAAGACTTCCCCCCTTCTCCGCCACTTTGCCACCAGCTCCCTTTCACTGGCTGCCTCCCTTCCTGGGAGCACCTATACACCTGGCTGCATATACTGGGGAGACCTATACATCTGGCTGCATATACTGGGGAGACCTATACACCTGGCTGCATATACTGCAAGACTATAGCAAGACTATAGCTTATTAATTTTTCAAAACCACATCCACCCCACATGCATACAGCCTGTATTGTACTAGACACCGAGAGACCAATATATGTACCTATACACCTGGCTGCATATACTGGGGAGACCTATACTCCTGGCTACATATACTGGGGAGACCTATACACCTGGCTATACTGGGGAGACCTATACACCTGACTATACTGGGGAGACCTATACACCTGGCTACATATACTGGGGACACCTATACACCTGGCTGCATATACTGGGGACACCTATACACCTGGCTGCATATACTGGGGACACCTATACACCTGGCTACATATACTGGGGAGACCTATACACCTGGCTGCATATACTGGGGACACCTATACACCTGGCTATACTGGGGAGACCTATACACCTGGCTACATATACTGGGGAGACCTATACACCTGGCTACATATACTGGGGACACCTATACACCTGGCTACATATACTGGGGACACCTATACACCTGGCTGCATATACTGGGGAGATACTTTAAATTGATATATTACTAATTTTAAAATGTTAATATGAAGGAAAATGAACCAGGATAGAAATGACCAGTGTGGTTTGAATTATAAAACCACATATTTTTCTTAGGAAATGTTTATGGTATGCGTGACTAGGGGTGTGATGGGGCGTGATCAGGGGTGTGGCAGGGGCGTGGCTTAAGTGTCCCTCTTTCTCATCTCAAAATGTTGGTGTAATGATAGGTGTCAGCAACCAGAGAGAGAATCTGATTCTTGGCGATCTGCAGTATCCCCAAGAATACAGATATACCTGATCATTGGGGATCTGCAGAAACGCCAATAATCATATATGTCTAACCTCTGGACACCTGAGTGTGTAAGTGTTTTGGTGCAACAGTAACCTTTGGACCACCGGGGTAGCAGGTGGTCCAATAAGTAGAGAAGACTCTACTGTAGTCAAGGACACCTGGAGAGGGAGTTCCTGACTGATAAGGAGCAGTGTCCCCTCCGTAGAGCAGGGGACTCCTGGGGGAAGGCTGGCCACCGTGAGGGGGGGTGAGAGCCAGAAGGTCAGACAGGCCGGGTCGGCAACAGTGTATCAGATATGCAAGGTACCAAATCAGAGATCAGACGAATAGTCAAGAAAGCTACAGGTCATAACAGGTATCAGAACAAGGCCTAGTCTGAGGTCCGTGATCTCAACACCCTGGAACTATGCTAGAGAATAGCACAGATGATATACAGTATTCCTAGTCTGGGGTGTGAGGGCCGTGATCTCAACACCCTGGAACTATGCTAGAGAATAACACAGATGATATACAGTATTCCTAGTCTGGGGTGTGAGGGCCGTGATCTCAACACCCTGGAACTATGCTAGAGAATAACACAGATGATATACAGTATTCCTAGTCTGGGGTGTGAGGGCCGTGATCTCAACACCCTGGAACTATGCTAGAGAATAACACAGATGATATACAGTATTCCTAGTCTGGGGTGTGAGGGCCGTGATCTCAACACCCTGGAACTATGCTAGAGAATAACACAGATGAGATACAGTATTCCTAGTCTGGGGTGTGAGGGCCGTGATCTCAACACCCTGGAACTATGCTAGAGAATAACACAGATGATATACAGTAACTGGCTAAGTGTGGATTCCCAGGTCCTCCTGGTTCCACCACACTGAAGGATCTGACTAAGGTCTGAGTGCTAACACATAGGCATTCGCAACGCCAGACAAACAGCAACTGAACAGCAGGAGATATATATAGTAAAGCGCCCCACAGCGCCGCCCAGCTCCCATCAACCAATCACTGACTGAGCAGGAGTCAGCTGACCTCCCTGATCAGCTGATCTTCCTCCTACTGGTATAAAGAGCTTGTCTTGCAGCGCACGCGCACGTAGCTCTCCATCTGTGTGCACTACTACTTCCAGACAGCCCAGGCACATGTTGCTGCGGGGAAACCGCCACACTGGACGCGGAATCCGCCGCCTTACCGTCGGAACATGCGGCGGCCCCCACGCGATCCTTCCCATGTGCACCATTAGTTCCAGATAACCCAGACGCATGCTGACGCGGACAAACCGCCGCATCAGACGCGGAATCAAGCCGCCTTACTGTCAGAACACGCGGCGGCTTTTCCGCTATTCATCACAGTACCCAAGGAGGAGTGGACTCCGGACACTTTCCACCAGGCTTTCCAGGATGTAAATCATGAAACTCTTTCTTCAAATCCTCTGCATGCATGCGGCAATCTGGCACCCAAGATCTCTCCTCTATGCCATATCCTTTCCAGTGGACCAGATACTGCACGGAATTCTGCACCAAGCGAGAATCCAGAATCTTTTCAATCTCATACTCTGGTTGGTCATCCACCAACACAGGGGGGGGGGGGGGGAGAGGAGTCCACCTGTACAGCTGGTTTCAACAGGGACACATGGAACGATCTCACACCTTTCATGCTGGGTGGGAGATCAACAGCATATGTGACATTATTAATCTTCTTGGCCACTGGAAATGGTCCTATAAATTTAGGACCTAGCTTGGGTGACAATTGTTTCAAGGCCAAATGACGAGTGGATACCCACACCAGATCTCCAGGGGAGAATCTCCACTCCACAGACCGATGTTTATCTGCCTGCTTCTTCTGGGTCTGGAAAGCTTTCTCTAGGTTCCTCTTAACCATTCCCCAAATCTCTTTCAAGGCCCTCTGCCAGTCCTCCAGAGCTGGAAAAGGAGTTGATGCGACTGCAAAGGAGCAAACTTAGGTAATCTACCTGACACCACTTGAAAAGGGGAATACCCAGAGGAAGAGCTTTTCAGATTGTTGTGCGCAAACTCTGCAAACGGCAAACCCAATCAGTTTGCGCATCAGCAACATAGCACCTGAGAAATTGTTCCAGGGATTGGTTAACTCTCTCAGTCTGGCCGTTGGTCTGAGGGTGGTAGCCTGATAAGAATGCGAGTTCCATGTCTAATTGATGGCAAAAGGCCCTCCAAAATTTTGAAACAAATTGGACTCCCCGATCTGACACTACATTTTCCGGAATGCCATGCAACCGGAAGATGTGCTGGATGAAGAGATCAGCCAGTTCCTGGGCCGAGGGGAGTCCTTTTAGAGGGACAAAGTGCGCCATCTTACTGAAACGATCTACTACCACCCAAATGACCGACTTGCCTTCAGACCGAGGGAGTTCACCCACAAAATCCATTAGAAATATGAGTCCAAGGTTCATTGGGGACTGGCAAAGACTGTAACGTGCCCACGGGGGCCTGCCGAGAGGGCTTACTCCTCGCACAGATCGTGCACTCCCTTACAAATTCCTTACAATCAGATGCTAAACTAGGCCACCAGGCACATCTAGCCAGTAGATCCTGAGTTCTGGTGGCTCCAGGATGACCGGCATTCTTGTGAGAGTGAAAAAACTGTAGAATTTGTAACCGAAAGGGCAGTGGCACAAACATGACCCCCTCTGGAACATCCTGTTGATAGGGACTCAAAGTGGTTGACCAATCTTTCCAAGTCTCAGTAGCTGCCAGGACCACCTTTGGAGGCAGGATAGTCTCCGGATCAGCAGACTGCACTGACTCTGGTTCAAAACACCTAGAGAGTGCATCGGCCTTGATATTCTTACTTCCGGGAGTATACGTGATTATAAATCTAAATCTAGCAAAAAACAGGGACCACCGGGCCTGACGGGGGCTAAGTCTCTTAGCCCCCTCGATATACTCCAAATTCTTATGGTCTGTGTAAATCGTGATAACATGTTCTGCACCCTCCAGCCAGTGTCGCCATTCCTCAAAAGCTAATTTGATGGCTAGGAGCTCCCGGTTGCCGATGTCATCATTTTTCTCGGCAGGTGAAAATCTGCGAGAAAAGTAAGCGCATGGATGTAGATTGCCCTGCAATCCTGACCTCTGTGACAATACCGCTCCTACCCCCACCTCTGAGACATTAACCTCCACAATGAAGGGAAAGGCGACGTCAACATGCCTCAGTATTGGGGCAGAACAGAACAGCTTCTTTAGAGTCGAGAAGGCCGTATGAGCCTCAGGTGTCCAATGATGAGTATCAGCCCCTTTCTTGGTGAGACTGGTGAGAGGAGAGATTATGGTAGAGTACCCCTTAATAAATCTTCTGTAGTAATTGGCAAACCCCGGGAACCTCTGGAGTGCCTTCAGCCCCACGGGCTGAGGCCAGTCCAGGACAGCAGAAACCTTTCCTGGGTCCATCGAGAGACCAGAAGTGGAGATGATGTAACCTAGGAAGGCTACCGACTCTACCTCAAAGAGGCATTTCTCTAGTCTGGCATACAGCTGATTCTGTCGTAACATCTCTAATACCCATCTAACATGCTTGCGATGTACAGCGAGGTTGGACGAAAAGATTAGTATGTCGTCCAAATAAACCAGTACAAACTTCCCCAACACTTCCCTGAAAACTTCATTAATTAACTCCTGGAAGACGGCTGGTGCATTGCACAACCCGAAGGGCATCACCAGGTATTCGTAATGCCCATCAGGTGTGTTAACCACTTGCCGACCGCACGCTTATACCGTGCGTCGGCAAAGTGGCAGCTGCAGGACCAGCGACGCAGTATTGCGTCGCCAGCTGCAGGCTGATTAATCAGGAAGCAGCCGCTCGTGCGAGCGGCTGCTTCCTGTCAATTCACGGCGGGGGGCTCCGTGAATAGCCTGCGGGCCGCCGATGGCGGCTCGCAGGCTAAATGTAAACACAAGCGGAAATAATCTGCTTTGTTTACATTGTACGGCACTGCTGCGCAGCAGCGACGTAAGGCAGATCGGCGATCCCCGGCCAATCAGCGGCCGGGGATCGCCGCCATGTGACAGGAGACAGCCTGTCACTGGCTGCACAGGACGGATAGCGTCCTGTGCAGCCCGGATCTCCAGGGGGGGCCAGGTAGGAGAGGGAGGGGGAGGATTTCACGCGGAGGGGGGCTTTGAGGTGCCCCCCCCCCCCGCAACACCCGGCAGGCAGGAGCGATCAGACCCCCCCAGCACATCATCCCCCTAGTGGGGAAAAAAGGGGGGAGATCTGGTCACTCTGCCTGCACGCTGATCTGTGCTGGGGGCTGCAGAGCCCACCCAGCACAGATCAGCTAAAACAGCGCTGGTCCTTAAGGGGGGGTAAAGGGTGGGTCCTCAAGTGGTTAAAGGCCGTCTTCCATTAGTCCCCATCTCTGATGCGAACCAGATTGTATGCACCCCTGAGATCTAGCTTAGAAAAAATCTTGGCGTTGGTCACCTGCGTGAACAAATCGTCAATCAATGGCAAAGGGTAGCGATTTTTCAAAGTGATCTTATTCAGTCCTCTGTAATCAATACATGGGTAGAGGTGGGCCGAACAGTTCGACGGCGAACGGTTCCAGGCGAACTTCGGGTGGTTCGCCTTCGCAGGCGAAGGCGAACTTTCCCGGAAGTTCGATTCGCCCCATAATGCTCTATGAGGGTCAACTTTGACCCTCTGCATCACAGTCAGCAGGCACATTGTAGCCAATCAAGCTACGCTAAGCCCTGGAGCCCCACCCCCCCTTATATAAGGCAGGCTCCGGCGGCCATTAGCCTCACTCGTGTGCCTGCTAGAGACAGAATAGGGACAGCTGCTGCAGACTTGTTCTCCTAGGGACAGATTAGTCAGGCTCTTGCCTTCTTAGCTTGCTTAGCTGAATCTTATTGCTATAATAGCACCCCAGAAAAGCTCTTTTCAGAGCTCATCCTGCTGTGATCAATTTTTTTTTTTCTGTGTTTGAAACTGACACTTGTGTTGTTTAGACAGCATTGCTAATTCATACTGTGTGGCCCACTGCCAGCAGCAGCAGCAGCACATTCAGTGACTACTACCTGTGTGTGTGATACACTTGTGTTGTTTAGACAGCATTGCTAATTCATACTGTGTGTTCCACTGGCACTGCCAGCAGCAGCACATTCAGTGACTACTACCTGTGTGTGTGATACACTTGTGTTGCTTAGACAGCATTGCTAATTCATAATGTGTGTGTACCACTGCCAGCAGCCCACCAGCATTCAGCAGCACATTCAGTGACACCTGTGTGTGTGACAGGGAGCTGCACATTGTACTACCTACCCAGTACTGCATTTACCTACTACTAGTACCTGTTGTGTGTAGTTAACCCACCTCATCACTGCATACACCTACGTTTGTGTTGAGTGAACCCACCTCGCTGCACATAACTACCTTTTGTGTTGAGTGAACTTGCGTCACTGCATATAACTACCTTTTAAGTTGAGAGAACTCACCTCACTGCATATCTACCTTTTCTGTAGAGTGAACTCACCTCACTGCACATAACTACCTTTGGGTTGAGTGAACTCAGCTGACTGCATATGGCTACTTTTTGTGTTCAGTGAACTCACCTCACTGCATATATAACTACCTTTGGGTTGAGTGAACTCAGCTGACTGCACATAGCTACCTTCTGTGTTTAGTGAACTCACCTCACTGCATATATAACTACCTTTGGGTTGAGTGAACTCACCTCACTGCACATAGCAACATTTTGTATTCAGTGAACTCACCTCACTGCATATATAACTACCTTTGGGTTGAGTGAACTCAGCTGACTGCATATAGCTACCTTTTGTGTTCAGTGAATTCACCTCACTGCATATAGCTACCTTTTGTGTTCAGTGAACTCACCTCACTGCATATATAACTACCTTTGGGTTGAGTGAATTCACCTCACTGCATATAGCTACCTTTTGTGTTCAGTGAACTCACCTCACTGCATATATAACTACCTTTGGGTTGAGTGAACTCACCTCACTGCATATACCTAGCTTCCCCCCGAGATGGACAAAATGGACAAACCAGGTAGAGGAATAGAGATGTCGCGAACCTCCGATTTTCGGTTCGCGAACCGGGTTCGCGAACTTCCGCGGAAGGTTCGGTTCGCGTAAAAGTTAGCGAACCGCAATAGACTTCAATGGGGAGGCGAACTTTGAAAAATAGAAAAAATTATGCTGGCCACAAAAGTGATGGAAAAGATGTTTTAAGGGGTCTAACACCTGGAGGGGGGCATAGCGGAGTGGGATACATGCCCAAAGTCCCGGTGGAAAATCTGGATTTGACGCAAAGCAGCGTTTTAAGGGCAGAAATCACATTGAATGCTAAATTGCAGGACTAAAGTGCTTTCAAACATCTTGCATGGGTATACATCAATTAGGGAGTGTAATTAGAGTTCTGCTTCACACTGACACACCAAACCCACTGTGTAACGCACCGCAAACAGCTGTTTGCGTAGTGACGGCCGTGCTGGACTGGTGCGCACCGTGGCCAGAGTGTAGGCCGTGGCGTTTTTCAAGGCCATATGGTCGCCGGGCTGTGGTAGCTCAATGATAGAACAACAGTGACTGTCCAGCTGATCAAATTTGGTCTGACCACAATGAAGCAACGACCTTATTATCTTTTGTGTGCCACCCCCACCCGAGACACTCAAATAGCCGGCGGTCATTGCTTCATTGTGATGCGCAAGCCCCTTCACCGTGGCAAGGTAATGATCATGAAGGGGGATGGGCACATGTACATGCCTTCTGTTTTTTTGTTGCAGCTGCCCGCAGTGCAGCCAGAAAAATTAGGCAGGCATGTACACGCACCAGAAAAATTTGTGTAGCGGCCGCTGCTAGCAGCGGCCTTAAAAATTCAGGAATCCGCCTAGAGTCCTGGACCCTGTTGGTGGTGGCAGAGAAGGCAGTCAAGCGGCCTGCAGGCAGAGATGCTGTGTGTGGGGACTGACTTAGTCTTCGGTCGTGCAGTAGCCCTCCATGATCCATTCCTCATTCATTTTGATAAAGGTCAGGTACTGAACACTGTCGTGACTTAGGCGACTTCTCTTCTCAGCAACTATGCCTCCAGCTGCACTGAAGGTCCTTTCTGACAGGACGCTTGCGGCAGGGCAAGAGAGAAGTTGTATGGCAAATTGGGACAGCTCTGGCCACAGGTCAAGCCTGCACAACCAGTAGTCCAAGGGTTCATCGTCGCTTTTCGCAGAGTCTACATCCACACTCAAGGCCAGGTAGTCGGCTACCTGCCGGTCCAGGCGTTGGTGGAGGGTGGATCCGGAAGGACTATGGCGAGGAGTTGGACTAAAGAACGTCCGCATGTCCGACATCACCCTGAGATCGCTGGAGCGTCCTGTCCTTGCCTGCGTGGACTTGGGAGGAGGCGGGTTACTGCCAGTGGTACCTTGATTGCGTTGTGCAGCCACATCACCCTTAAACGCATTGTAAAGCATCATCGACAGCTTGTTCTGCAAGTGCTGCATCCTTTCCGCCTTGTGTTGACTTGGTAACAGGTCCGCCACTTTGTGCCTGTACCGAGATTCTAGTAGCGTGGCCACCCAGTACAGGTCATTCGTCTTGAGTTTTTTGATACGGGGGTCCCTCAACAGGCTGGACAACATGAAAGAGGCCATCTGCACAAAGCTGGATGCAGACGTACTCTCCATCTCCTCTTGCTCTTCCTCAGTGACGGGATGCAACTCCGTTTCCTCCCCCCAGCCACGAACAATACCACGGGAACGTGGAGCAGCAGAAGCCCCCTGTGACGGCTGCCACGGTTGTTCTTCTTCCGCCGCCTCTTCCTCCTCCTCATCCTCCTCCTCATCATCACCATCATCAGAGTCTGACTCCTCTCCTTCCCCACACGACTCCTCTTCTTCCTCCTCCTCCTCCCCCCTCTGTGCTGCCGCAGGTGTTGTGGGAACATCGGGATCGGGTGTAAATGGCTCCCATGACTCCTGCTGCCGTAACTCTTCTCGTTCACGCTCCTCCACAGCTGTATCCACCACTCTACGCACGGCACGCTCCAAGAAGTAGGCGTAGGGGATCAAGTCGCTGATGGTGCCCTCATCGCGACTCACCAGTTTGGTCACCTCCTCAAAGGGCTCCATGACCCTGCATGCATTTCGCATCAGTGTCCAGTTGTTGGGCCACAACATCCCCATCCTCCCAGATTGTGTCCTTGTACTGTAATGATACAGGTACTGGGTGACGGCTTTCTCCTGGTCTAGCAGGTGAGAGAACATCAGCAGGGTGGAATTCCAGCGAGTCGGGCTATCTCACCGGCAAGTTGTTTCTACGCTGAATGTCCGCAAAGCGTGCCATGGACTTGTAAGAGCGCCTGAAATGCCCACACAACTTCCTGGCCTGCTTCAGGACGTCCTCTAAGCCTGGGTACTTGGACACAAATCTTTGCACGACCAGAATCAGCACATGTGCCATGCAGGGTATGTGTGTCAGCTTTCCCAAATTCAATGCAGCAATGAGATTGCTGCCGTTGTCACACACCACGTTGCCGATCTCAAGCTTGTGCGGGGTCAGCCATTGCTCCACCTGTTTGTTAAGAGCAGCCAGGAGAGCTGCTCCAGTGTGACTCTCCGCTTTCAGTCAAGACATGTCTAACACTGCGTGACACCGTCGTACCTGGCATGCAGCATAGGCCCTGGGGTGCTGGGGCTGTGTAGCTGGAGAGGAGATTGTGGCACCAGCCAAGGAGGAGGAGGAGGATGACAATAGCGAAGCGGTGGTAGCAGGTGGAGACAACGCCGGCCCTAGACTTTTTGCCGCCTGAGGCAAATTTTTTTAAAAAAATTGCCACCGCCGGGGGCCGCTCTGGGAGGCCGCCGAGCTGGAGGGGTAGCTGGCAGGACGGGGGTATTGGGCCAGCGGCGGGGAGGGGGGTCGGACCCCCCCCTCCCTCGCCTGGGTCCCCCGTCCTCCGCTCCCCTCCAGCCTAAATAGACGCAGCCGTATATGTAAGAGGCACGGGCGGGGAGGACACTCACCTCTTCCCAGCATGCGCTCCACTCTGACATCACTTCCTGCAGCGTTGCAGGAAGTGATGTCAGTGGAGCGCACGCTGGAGCGAGGAGGAGGTGAGTGTCTCCCCGCCCGTGTCTCTTACATATACGGCTGCGTCTATTTAGGCTGGAGGGGAGCGGAGGACGGGGGACCCAGGCGAGGGAGGGGGGGGTCCGACCCCCCTCCCCGCCGCTGGCCCAATACCCCCGTCCTGCCAGCTACCCCTCCAGCTCGGCGGGCCGGCTCCCCGCACCCACGGACGGGCGGGTGCCGCCCCTGGAAATTTGCCGCCTGAGGCAAAAGTTTCACCCCGCCTCATGAGCGGGCCGGCCCTGGGTGGAGAGGAGGTGGCAGGAGGCCTGCCTGCAAGCCGTGGAGGTTTGACAAGTCGGTCCGCTGCGCAGCCACGTACTCCCTGCTTGCTGCCATCGGTCACCAGGTTGACCCAATGGGCTGTGTATGTAATGTAGTGGCCCTGCCCGTGCTTGGCAGACCAGGCATCCGTGGTCAGGTGGATCCTTGACCCAACGCTGTGTGCCAGAGATGACACCACTTGCCTCTCAACTGCACGGTACAGTTTGGGTATGGCCTTTTGTGAAAAATAATTGCGGCCTGGTATCTTCCACTGTGGTGTACCAATGGCCACAAACTTACGGAAAGCCTCCGACTCCACCAGCTTGTATGGTAATAGCTGGCGAGCTAATAGTTCCGCCACGCCAGCTGTGAGACGCCGGGCAAGTGGGTGACTGGCAGACATTTGCTTCTTACGCTCAAATACTTCCTTCACGGACAGCTGGGTACTGCTGTGGGCAGAGGAGAAGGAACCGCTGAAGGGAAGAGGCGGTGTGGAGGAGGGTGGCTGTGAAGGTGCAAGGGAGAAAGCGGATGAAGACGATGCACCTGAAGGAGGAAGAGGAGAAGGAGCCCCCTGGCTTGTCTTTTGAGGGGTGCTGCTTTTCCTCAGGTGTTCTTGCCATAGCTGTTTGTGCCTTCTCTCCAGGTGCCTTCGTAAGGCACTTGTCCCTACGTGAGAGTTGGCCTTTCCACGGCTCAATTTTTGCTGGCAGAGACAACAGATGGCTTTGCTCCGATCTGAGACACACACGTGAAAAAATTTCCAAACTGCTGAACCCCCCTGGGGTGATGGCGCTACGGTGGCATCAGCAGCTGACGTTGAAGTGCATATTGGCTGGCTGGCCATAGCTGGTGATACATGGCGCCGGACACTGCCCCCAGCTGTTTCTGAGGACGAGCTCCCTCTGCTTCTATCATGGAGTCATCTCCTCCTACGCCTCTCTGACTACTCCTCTAAACTGTCCCCCTGGTCATCTCCTCTACCGGGAACATATGTGGTATCCGTATAATCGTCATCATAATCCTCCTGGCCAGCTGCGCTTTCCTCACACCTCCTCAAGTGCACCAACTTCAGGTGGTCCACCATCATCCCCATCCACACACGTTACATCCATACTATCGCCACCTAACTCAGACGTATGAGGTGGTGTACCTGCGCCTTCTTGTTGTTGTTGCAGTAGTGGCTGGGAATCAGTGATTTCACCACCACCACCAAATAACTCCTGCGAAGTGTCAAATGCAGCAGATGTGGTGCTTGTTGTAGCGCTGGTGGCTGCGGGAGATGAGGTGTTCTGTGTTAAATACTCAAGCACCTCCTCACGATTTTGGGAAGTGATGGCACGTGCCTTCTTCTGAACACTGTATTTTGGGGCAGGTCTGCACGAAATCACAGCAACACCACCTCGCACAGACCTGCCGGTGCCTGGTGGCCTTCCTCTGGGTCTGCCTCTACCTCTTCCTCTACCTGGTTTGTCCATTTTGTCCATCTCGGGGGGATGCTAGCTATATGAAGTGAGGTGGGTTCTCACTCAACACAACAGGTAGTTAGATGCAGTGAGGTGGCCAGGTGGGTTCTCACTCAACACAACAGGTAGTTAGATGCAGTGACGTGGCCAGGTGGGTTCTCACTCAACACAACAGGTAGTTAGATGCAGTGAGCTGGGTTCACTGAACAGTAAAGGTACTTAAGATGCAGTGAGGTGGGTTCTCACTCAACACAACAGGTAGTTAGATGCAGTGAGCTGGGTTCACTGAACACAACAGGTAGTGAGATGCAGTGAGCTGGGTTCACTGAACAGTAAAGGTACTTAAGATGCAGTGAGGTGGGTTCTCACTCAACACAACAGGTAGTTAGATGCAGTGAGCTGGGTTCACTGAACACAACAGGTAGTTAGATGCAGTGAGCTGGGTTCACTGAACAGTAAAGGTACTTAAGATGCAGTGAGGTGGGTTCTCACTCAACACAACAGGTAGTTAGATGCAGTGAGGTGGCCAGGTGGGTTCTCACTCAACACAAAAGGTAGTTAGATGCAGTGAGCTGGGTTCACTGAACAGTAAAGGTACTTAAGATGCAGTGAGGTGGGTTCTCACTCAACACAACAGGTAGTTAGATGCAGTGAGGTGGCCAGGTGGGTTCTCACTCAACACAACAGGTAGTTAGATGCAGTGAGCTGGGTTCACTGAACAGTAAAGGTACTTAAGATGCAGTGAGGTGGGTTCTCACTCAACACAACAGGTAGTTAGATGCAGTGAGCTGGGTTAACTGAACACAACAGGTAGTTAGATGCAGTGAGCTGGGTTCACTGAACAGTAAAGGTACTTAAGATGCAGTGAGGTGGGTTCTCACTCAACACAACAGGTAGTTAGATGCAGTGAGGTGGCCAGGTGGGTTCTCACTTAACACAACAGGTAGTTAGATGCAGTGAGCTGGGTTCACTCAACACAACAGGTAGTTAGATGCAGTGAGCTGGGTTCACTGAACAGTAAAGGTACTTAAGATGCAGTGAGGTGGGTTCTCACTGAACACAACAGGTAGTTAGATGCAGTGAGCTGGGTTCACTGAACACAACAGGTAGTTAGATGCAGTGAGCTGGGTTCACTGAACAGTAAAGGTACTTAAGATGCAGTGAGGTGGGTTCTCACTCAACACAACAGGTAGTTAGATGCAGTGAGGTGGCCAGGTGGGTTCTCACTCAACACAACAGGTAGTTAGATGCAGTGAGCTGGGTTCACTGAACAGTAAAGGTACTTAAGATGCAGTGAGGTGGGTTCTCACTCAACACAACAGGTAGTTAGATGCAGTGAGGTGGCCAGGTGGGTTCTCACTCAACACAACAGGTAGTTAGATGCAGTGAGCTGGGTTCACTGAACAGTAAAGGTACTTAAGATGCAGTGAGGTGGGTTCTCACTCAACACAACAGGTAGTTAGATGCAGTGAGCTGGGTTAACTGAACACAACAGGTAGTTAGATGCAGTGAGCTGGGTTCACTGAACAGTAAAGGTACTTAAGATGCAGTGAGGTGGGTTCTCACTCAACACAACAGGTAGTTAGATGCAGTGAGCTGGGTTCACTCAACACAACAGGTAGTTAGATGCAGTGAGCTGGGTTCACTGAACAGTAAAGGTACTTAAGATGCAGTGAGGTGGGTTCTCACTCAACACAACAGGTAGTTAGATGCAGTGAGGTGGCCAGGTGGGTTCTCACTCAACACAACAGGTAGTTAGATGCAGTGAGCTGGGTTCACTCAACACAACGCTAGGTATATGCAGTGATGAGGTGGGTTAAGTAAACACAACAGGTACTGGGTAGTTAGATGCAGTGAGCTGGGTTCACTGAACAGTAATGGTACTTGAAATGCAGTGAGGTGGGTTCTCACTCAACACAACAGGTAGTTAGATGCAGTGAGCTGGGTTCACTCAACACAACGCTAGGTATATGCAGTGATGAGGGGGGTTAAGTAAACACAACAGGTACTGGGTAGTTAGATGCAGTGAGCTGGGTTCATTCAACACAAAGATAGGTATATGCAGTGATGAGGTGGGTTAAGTAAACACAACAGGTACTGGGGTATATGCAGTACTGGGTAGTACAATGTGCAGCTCCCTGTCACACACACAGGTAGTCACTGAATGTGCTGGGCTGCTGGCAGTGGGACACACAATATCAATTTGCAAGGCTGTGCATGCAACAAAAGTGTCAGTTTGACACACAGAAAAAAAAATATGTACAGGATGAGCTCTGAAAAGAGCTGTTGCTGGGTGCTTTAAAAGCAATAATAATCAGTCAGGACAGGAGCAAGCAAAGCAGCCTAGAACCTAACTAATCTGTCCCTAGAAGAAAAAGTCTGCAGCAGCTGTCCCTTTCCTCTCTCTTGCAGGCACACGAGTGAGGCTAATGGCTGCCGGACCCTGCCTTATATAAGGGGGGGTGGGGCTCCAGGGCTTAGTGTAGCCTGAATGGCTACAATGTGCCTGCTGACTGTGATGCAGAGGGTCAAAGTTGACCCTCATAGTGCATTATGGGGCGAATCGAACTTCCGCAAAAGTTCGCCTGGTGCAGGCGAACGCGAACCCCCTAAGTTCGCCTGGAACCGTTCGCCGGCAAACCGTTCGCTACATCTCTATAGAGGAAGAGGTAGAGGCAGACCCAGAGGAAGGCCACCTGGCACTGGCAGGTCTGTGCGAGGTGGTATTGCTGTGATTTCGTGCGGACCTTGCCCAAAGTACAGTGCTCAGAAGAAGGCACGTGCCATCACTTCCCAAAATTGTGAGGCTGTGCTTGAGTATTTACACCTCATCTCCCGCAGCCACCAGCGCTACAACAAGCACCACATCCGCTGCATTTGACACTTCGCAGGAGTTATTTAGTGGTGGTGGTGGTGAAATCACTGATTCACAGCCACTACTGCAACAACAAGAAGAAGGCGCAGGTACACCACCTCATACGTCTGAGTTAGGTGGCGATAGTATGGACGTAATGTGTGAGGAGGGGCATGATGATCCACCTGAAGTTGGTGCAGTTGAGGAGGTGTCTGAGGAAAGCAAAGCTGGGCAGGAGGATTATGATGACGATTATACGGATGTCACGTATGTTCCCAATAGAGGAGATGACCAGGGGGACAGTTCAGAGGGGGAGCCAGAGAGGAGTAGGAGGAGACGACTCCATGATAGAAGCAGAGGGAGCTCGTCCTCAGAAACAGCTGGGGGCAGTGTCCGGCGCCATGTATCGCCAGCTATGGCCAGCCAGCCAGCCAATATGCCCTTCAAGGTCAGCTGTTGATGCCACCGTAGTGCCATCACCCCAGGGGGGCTCTGCGGTTTGGAAATATTTTACGGTGTGTGCCTCAGATAGGAGCAAAGCCATCTGTTCTCTCTGCCTCCAAAAATTGAGCCGTGGAAAGGCCAACACTCACGTAGGGACACTTGCACTTGAATTGATACATTACGAAGGCACCTGGAGAAAAGGCACAAACAGCTATGGGAAGAACACCTGAGGAAAAGCAGCACCCCTCAAAAGACAAGCCACCCTCCTTCTCCTCTTCCTCCTTCAGGTGCATCGTCTTCATCCGCTTTCTCCCTTGAACCTTCACAGCCACCCTCCTTCACACCACCTCTGCCCTTGAGCGGTTCCTGCTCCTCTGCCCACAACAGTAGCCAGGTGTCCGTGAAGGAAGTCTTTGAGCGTAAGAAGCCAATTTCGGCCAGTCACCCTCTTGCCCGGCGTCTGACAGCTGGTGTGGTGGAACTATTAGCTCGCCAGCTATTACCATACAAGCTGGTGGAGTCAGAGGCTTTCCGTAAATTTGTGGCCATTGGGACACCACAGTGGAAGATACCAGGCAGCACTTATTTTTCATGAAAGGCCATACCCAAACTGTACCGTGCAGTTCAGAGGCAAGTGATGTCATCTATTGCAAAGAGCGTTGGGTCAAGGGTCCACCTGACCTCGGATGCCTGGTCTGCCAAGCACGGGCAGGGCCGCTACATTACGTACACAGCCCATTGGGGCAACCTGGTGACCGATTGCAGCAAGCAGGGAGTACGTGGCTGCACAGCGGACCGACTTGTCACACCTCCACGGTTTGCAGGCAGGCCTCCTGCCACCTCCTCTCCTTCTCCTCCAGCTACATCCTCTTCGCTGTCAACCTCCTCCTCCTCAGCTGAGTGTCAGTTGAACTCTAGCAGTGCTGTCATCTCCTCTTCCTCTCCAGATACACAGCCCCATCTCCCCAGAGCCTACGCTGCATGCCAGGTACGACGGTGTCACGCAATTTTAGACATGTCTTGCCTCAAAGCGGAGAGTCACACTGGAGCAGCTCTCCTGGCTGCTCTTAACCAACAGGTGGAGCAATGGCTGACCCCGCACCAGCTGGAGATCGGCAATGTGGTGTGTGACAACGGCAGCAATCTCCTTTGAGCTTTGAATTTGGGAAAGCTGACACATGTACCCTGCATGGCACATGTACTGAATCTGGTCGTGCAAAGATTTGTCTCAAAGCCCGACTTGCTGGAATTCCACCCTGCTCATGTTCTCTCGCCTGCTAGACCAGGAGAAAGCCGTCACCCAGTACCTATACAACTACAGTAGAAGGACACAATCTGGGAAGATGGGGATGTTGTGGCCCAACAGCTGAACACTGATGCGAAATGCATGCAGGACCATGCGGCCGTTTGAGGAGGCAACCAACCTGGTGAGTCGCGCTGAAGGCACCATCAGCGACTTGATCCCCTACGCTTACTTCCTGGAGCGTGCCATGCGTAGAGTGGTGGATGAAGCTGTGGAGGAGCGGGAACAGGAACAGCTATGGCAGGAGCAGGCGTGGGACCAATTATCAGCCGAACCACAGGTTTCCTCAACACCTGCGGCACCACAGAGGGGAGAGGAGGAGGAAGAAGAGGAGTCGTGTGGGGAAGGAGAGGAGTCAGACTCGGATGATTATGAGGAAGGTGTTTCTGTGGAGGAGGAAGACGCGGCAGCGGCAGAAGAACAGCCGCAGCAGCCGTCACAGGGGGCTTCTGCTGCTCCACGTTCCCGTGGTATTGTCCGTGGCTGGGGGGAGGAAGAGGAGTTGCATGACGTCACTGTGGAAGAGCAAAAGGAGATGGAGAGTACGTCTGGATCCAACTTTGTGCAGATGGCCTCTTTCATGTTGTCCAGCCTGTTGAGGGACCCCCGTATCAAAAAACTCAAGGGGAATGACCTGTACTGGGTGGCCACGCTACTAGACCCTCGGTATAGGCACAAAGTGGCAGATCTGTTACCAACTCCACACAAGGAGGAAAGGATGCAGCACTTGCAGAACAAGCTGTCAATGATGCTTTACAATGCATTTAAGGGTGATGTGACAGTACAACGCAATAAAGGTACCACTGGCAGTATTCCTCCTCCTCCTCACCAGTCCACGCAGGCAAAGACAGGCCGCTCCAGCGATCTCGGGGTGATGTCGGACATGCGGACACTCTTTAGTCCAACGCCTCGCAGTAGCCCTTCGGGATCCACCCTCCACCAACGCCTGGACCGGCAGGTAGCCGACTACCTGGCCTTAAGTGTGGATGTACACACTGCGACTGCGAGCAGCGAGGATGAACCCTTGCTCTACTGGTTGCGCATGCTTGACCTGTGGCCAGAGCTGTCCCAATTTGCCATACAACTTCTCTCTTGCCCTGCCGCAAGCGTCCTGTCAGAAAGGACCTTCAGTGCAGCTGGAGGCATTGTCACTGAGAAGAGAAGTCGCCTAAGTCATGACAGTGTTCAGTACCTGACCTTTATCAAAATGAACGAGGCATGGATCCCTGAGGGCTATTGCACGACCGAAGACTAAGTCAGTGCCCACACACAGCATCTCTGCCTGCAGGCCATTTGACTGCCTTCTCCGCCACCACCACCAGGGTCCAGGACTCTAGGCGGATTCCAGAATTTTTAAGGCCACTGCTAGCAGCGGCCGCTATACTCATTTTTCTTGGGCATGCACATGCCTGCCTAATTTTTATGGCTGAACTGCAGGCGGCTGCAACAAAAAACAAAAGGCATGTACATGTGCCCATCCCCCTTCGTGATCATTACCTTGCCGCGGTGAAGGGGCTTGCGTATCACAATGAAGCAATGACCGCCGGCTATATGAGTGTCTCGGGTGGGGGTGGCACACCAAAGATAATAAGGTCATTGTTTCATTGTGGTCAGACCAAATTTGATCAGCTGGACAGTCACTGTTCTGTCATTCAGCTACATCAGCCGGGCGAGCATATGGGCTGAAAAGCCACCATCACCTGCACTCTCATCATGGTGCGCACCAGTCCAGCACGGCCGTCACTACACAAAAGGCTGTTTGCAGTCACTGCATACCTTTCACTGCATCTGTGACTGCACATTATACCTGGCAGTCAGTGCATAACTTGCACTTGAATTGATACAGTTTCAAACAATTTAAAAATACAACCATCTAAAGTTTCAAACAATTTAAAAATACAACCATCTACAATTTCAAACAATTTACAAAAATGCCAACAAAAATTGCCCTCCGTAAAACATTCTTGGCAAATGCTTTCGACTTGGTTTGTCTTCCACTGGCTCAAGGGTCCATCTGACCACAGATGCCTGGTCTGCAAAGCACGGTCAGGGCAGCTACAGCATGGGTCTCAGCAGGCTCCCACTTCGGGCCGGAATACAACCTTCATTCCCCGCGGTGACAATGGCAGACTTGCCCTCCATAACGGATTCTCGCCGGAGACCAACCTGGTGAATCGCACTGAAGGCACCATCAGACTTGACCTCCATAACGGATTCCCGTTAAAGGATTTAAAGTTGATTCATTACAATTAGGGCCTCAAAAGGTCCTCCTGAGTCCTGTATTGTTATTTTTGGTCACTACCTCGGGGCGGGCATGCAAGCCTGCCTGCCTGCTGCCCTCCTTGCCTGGATGTGTGGTGGTAGCCGTTGATCAGGCTCCAACTCCGGAACGCAATACAACCATCTACACTTTCATACAATTTAAAAATACAACCATCTAAAGTTTCAAACAATTTAAAAATACAACCATCTACATTTTCAAACAATTTACAAAAATGCCAACAAAAATTGCCCTCCGTAAAACATTCTTGGCAAATGCTTTCGACTTGGTTTGTCTTCCGCTGGCTCAAGGGTCCATCTGACCACAGATGCCTGGTCTGCAAAGCACGGTCAGGGCAGCTACAGCATGGGTCTCAGCAGACTCCCACTTTGGGCCGGAATACAACCTTCATTCCCCGCGGTGACAATGGCAGACTTGCCCTCCATAACGGATTCTCGCCGGAGACCAACCTGGTGAATCGCAGTGAAGGCACCATCAGACTTGCCCTCCATAACGGATTCCCGTTAAAGGATTTAAAGTTGATTCATTACAATTAGGGCCTCAAAAGGTCCTCCTGAGTCCTGTATTGTTATTTTTTGTCACTACCTCGGGGGGGGGGGGGGGGGGGGGGGCATGCATGCCTGCCTGCCTGCTGCCCTCCTTGCCTGGATGTGTGGTGGCAGCCGTTGATCAGGCTCCAATTCCGGAACGCAATACAACCATCTACACTTTCAAACAATTTAAAAATACAACCATCTAAAGCTTCAAACTATTTAAAAATACAACCATCTACATTTTCTAACAATTTACAAAAATGACAACAAAAATTGCCCTCCGTAAAACATTCTTGGCAAATGCTTTCGACTTGGTTTGTCTTCTGCTGGCTCAAGGGTCCATCTGACCACAGATGCCTGGTCTGCAAAGCACGGTCAGGGCAGCTACAGCATGGGTCTCAGCAGGCTCCCACTTCGGGCCGGAATACAACCTTCATTCCCCGTGGTGACAATGGCAGACTTGCCCTCCATAACGGATTCCCGTTAAAGGATTTAAAGTTGATTCATTACAATTAGGGCCTCAAAGTCCTGTATTGCATGCCTGCCTGCTGCCCTCCTTGGATGTGCAGTGGTAGCCGTTGCTCAGGCTCCACACTGGATTCCATCCCTCATTCCCCGGCCACAAATGGCCCCGGGGTCACAAATGGCAGACTTGCCCGCCTCCATATGATTCTCGTGAAAGGAATGTGGTGTCATCTTTGCCCGCCATAACTGGTTCTCGTTAAAGGATTTAAAGTACATTCATTTCAAATACACAGCAGGGCCTCGAAAGTCCTCCTCCTGTATTGTTATTTTTGGTCACTACCTCGGGGCGGGCGTGCATGCCAGCCTGCTGCCCTCCTTGGATGTGTAGCGTTGCTCAGGCTCCACACCGGATTCCATCCCTCATTCCCCGGCCTTTACCCGGGGTCACAATGTCAGACTTGCCCGCCTCCATAGGATTCACATTGTAGCGATACTGAACAAGTACACAGCAAGTAGAAAATGTAATTTAAAAACAAAACGTAAGCTTTTTAACAGTGCCATGGAAAGTTGAGAAGGAAGTCATACATTACCTGACATCACTGAGTGAGGAAGAGCAATCTCGCCATGTTGCGCAGTAGTCCAGCACGGCCGTCACAACACACAACAAACAGCTATTTGCGGTGCGTTACACAGTGAGTTTGTTGTGTCAGTGTGAAGCAGTACTCTAATTACACTCCCTGATTGATGTATACACATGCAAGATGTTTTAAAGCACGTTAGGCCTGCAATTTAGCATTCAATGTGATTTCTGCCCTTAACCACTTGCCGACCGCGCACTCATACCGCGCGTCGGCAAAGTGGCAGCTGCAGGACCAGCGACGCAGTATTGCGTCGCCAGCTGCAGGCTGATTAATCAGGAAGCAGCCGCTCGCGCGAGCGGCTGCTTCCTGTCAAATCACGGCGGGGGGCTCCATGAATAGCCTGCGGGCCGCCGATGGCGGCTCGCAGGCTAAATGTAAACACAAGTGGAAATAATCCGCTTTGTTTACATTGTACGGCGCTGCTGCGCAGCAGCGCCGTAAGGCAGATCGGCGATCCCCGGCCAATCAGCGGCCGGGGATCGCCGCCATGTGACAGGGGACGTCCTGTCACTGGCTGCACAGGACGGATAGCGTCCTGTGCAGCCCGGAACACCAGGGGGACCAGGTAGGAGAGGGAGGGGGGGGGGATTTCGCCGCGGAGGGGGGCTTTGAGGTGCCCCCCCCCCGCAACACCGGCAGGCAGGAGCGATCAGACCCCCCCAGCACATCATCCCCATAGTGGGGGAAAAAGGGGGGCGATCTGATCGCTCTAGATGCACCCTGATCTGTGCTGGGGGCTGTAGAGCCCACCCAGCACAGATCACAAATAACAGCGCTGGTCCTTAAGGGGGGGTAAAGGGTGGGTCCTCAAGTGGTTAAATCGCTGCTTTGCGTCACATCCAGATTTTTCCCCGGGACTTTTGGCATGTATCCCACTCCGCCATGCCCCCCTCCAGGTGTTAGACCCCTTGAAACATCTTTTCCATCACTTTTGTAGCCAGCATAATTTTTTCTATTTTTCAAAGTTCACCTCCCCATTGAAGTCTATTGCAGTTCGCGACCTTTTCCGCGAACCGAACCTTCCGTGGAAGTTCGCGAAGAGGTTCGGCCCATCTCTATACAGGGGCGGAGACCTCCGTCTTTTTTCTTCACAAAAAAAAACCCTGCTCCTGCTGGTGACCGAGAGGGACGTATGAACCCTTTCGCCAAGTTTTCCTTGATGTATTCCTGCATAGCTAGTTTCTCTGGCCCAGATAGATTATAAAGATGACCTCTGGGCGGCATACAACCAGATCTCAGATCGATAGGACAATCAAAGGAACGATGGGGGGGAAGTTTGTCTGCTGACTTTGGGCAAAAGACATCAGCAAATTCTGCATATTGTCTTGGTACACCTTCAATCTGAACGTTGGTATTACCCAGGGTTACTTTCGCTAAACAATGATGATCACAGTGGGACGACCAGCTCGTTAGCTGACCCGTAACCCAGTCTATCTGAGGTGAGTGGATTTGTAACCAGGGCATGCCAAGAATGACGGTAGAGGTTGCCATATGCAAGACCAGAAATTGCAGACTCTCCCCATGTAAGACCCCCACCTTGAGATGCACATTAGGAGTCTGGGACAAGGGGCGGCTACTCTGCAGAGGAGAGTCATCTACTGCAGTGACCAAGATTGGTTGATTCAAGGGAAGCATGGGTATACCCAATCTTTTTGCAAACTCGTAATCGATAAAATTAGCTGCTGAACCAGAATCAATAAAGGCTTCCGTAGAAGCAGTCTGACCCTCCCATGTGACCGAACAATGGAGTAACAGACGATCATTATGTAGAGGTAAAGACTGCGCGCCCAGGGTATTACCTCTGACTACACCTAGGCGGCAGCGTTTCCCGACTTCTTGGGACAGTTCCGCACTATATGACCCTCCTCTGCACAGTATAGACAAAGCTGCTCCATCTTCCTACGGTTCTTCTCTGAACGAGTTAATGCGGAGTGACCAATTTGCATTGGCTCAGGTGGCGGTGAGGTAGGTGGAGATGTGGCATAAGAGACATATCTAACCCTGTCTTTACCACGGGTTTGCTTTTGGTATCGCACCCGACGATCCACACGCACTGCCAGAGAGATTGCTTCCTCAAGTGTCTTAGGTTCAGGGTATCCCAACATCAGCCCAGAAACTGCGTATGACAACACCGATAAAAAACAATCTAATAGTGCAAAAGCCCCCCACCTAGTCGACACGGACCACTTCCTGAACTGGGTCGTCATAAATTATGACCATGGACTCGAAGAATTCTCCAACTGACCTAAGTGCTTCTTCCCTGTTGGTAAATTATACGCCCAGGTCTGAGCATCCCCTGAGAGTAAGGTTTTGATAAAGGTAATTCTCTGTGCCTCTGTCCCTGACAGATTAGGCCTCAATTCAAAATAGGACATCACACGATTCTTAAAATTCTGAAAGTCAGATCTATGGCCAGAAAACTTTTCCGGTACAGACATTCTCAAGTCTGTGACTGGAGGGGATCGCACTGAATTGACAGTCGTCTGTAGGACTTGTAGTGACCCAGATAAAGCAGAGATCTGGGCCTGCTGACCGTCCATCACTCTGATGAGATTTTCTACCGAGGTGGTGAGTGTGTCCAGACGAGTGCTAAGTGCGTCCATATTGTTTTGGTCTGGCGTTCTGTAACGATAGGTGTCAGCAACCAGAGAGAGAATCTGATTCTTGGCGATCTGCAGTATCCCCAAGAATACAGATATACCTGATCATTGGAGATCTGCAGAATCGCCAATAATCAAATATGTCTAACCTCTGGACACCTGAGTGTGTAAGTGTTTTGATGCAACAGTAACCTTTGGACCACCGGGGTAGCAGGTGGTCCAATAAGTAGAGAAGACTCTACTGTAGTCAAGGACACCTGGAGAGGGAGTCCCTGACTGATAAGGAGCAGTGTCCCCTCTGTAGAGCAGGGGGCTCCTGCGGGAAGGCTGGCCACCCTGAGGGGGGTTGAGAGCCAGAAGGTCAGACAGGCCGGGTCGGCAACAGTGTATCAGATATGCAAGGTACCAAATAAGAGATCATAAGAATAGTCAAGAAAGCTACAGGTCATAACAGGTATCAGAACAAGGCCTACTCTGAGGTGTGAGGTCCGTGATCTCAACACCCTGGAACTATGCTAGAGAATAACACAGATGATATACAGTATTCCTAGTCTAGGGTGTGAGGGCCGTGATCTCAACACCCTGGAACTATGCTAGAGAATAACACAGATGATATACAGTATTCCTAGTCTGGGGTGTGAGGGCCGTGATCTCAACACCCTGGAACTATGCTAGAGAATAACACAGATGATATACAGTATTCCTAGTCTGGGGTGTGAGGGCCATGATCTCAACACCCTGGAACTATGCTAGAGAATAACACAGATGATATACAGTAACTGGCTAAGTGTGGATTCCCAGGTCCTCCTGGTTCCACCACACTGAAGGATCTGACTAAGGTCTGAGTGCTAACACATAGGCATTCACAACGCCAGACAACCAGCAACTGAACAGCAGGAGATATATATAGTAAAGCGCCCCACAGCGCCGCCCAGCTCCCATCAGCCAATCACTGACTGAGCAGGAATCAGCTGACCTCCATGATCAGCTGATCTTCCTCCTACTGGTATAAAGAGCTTGTCTTGCAGCGCGCGCACGCGCACGTAGCTCTCCATCTGTGTGCACTACTAGGTCCAGACAGTCCAGGCACATGTTGCTGCGGGGAAACCGCCGCACTGGACGCGGAATCCGCCGCCTTACCGTCGGAACATGCGGCGGCCTCCACGCCATCCTTCCCATATGCACCATTAGTTCCAGATAACCCAGACGCATGCTGATGCGGACAAACCGCCGCATCAGACGCGGAATCAGCTGCCTTACTGTCAGAACACGCGGCGGCTTTTCCGCTATTCATCACAGTTGAGAGGTATGGTGGTGGTCTATCCCTGGCTGCATATACTTGGGACACCTATACCCCTGGCTATACTGGGGAGACCTATACACCTGGCTACATATACTGGTGAGACCTATACACCTGGCTACATATACTGAGGACACCAATACACCTAGGTACATATACTGGGGATACCTATACACCTGGCTGCATATACTGGGGAGACCTATACACCTGGGGACACCTATACACCTGGCTGCATATACTGGGGACACCTATACACCTGGCTATACTGGGGAGACCTATACACCTGGCTACATATACTGGGGACACCAATACACCTGGCTACATATACTGGGGATACCTATACACCTGGCTGCATATACTGGGGAGACCTATACACCTGGGGACACCTATACACCTGGCTGCATATACTGGGGACACCTATACACCTGGCTATACTGGGGAGACCTATACACCTGGCTACATATACTGGGGACACCAATACACCTGGCTACATATACTGGGGACACATATACACCTGGCTGCATATACTGGGGAGACCTATACACCTGGCTATACTGGGGAGACATATACACCTGGCTGCATATACTGGGGACACCTATATACCTGGCTACATACACTGGGGAGACCTATACACCTGGCTATACTGGGGAGACTATACACCTGGCTGCATATACTGGGGACACCTATATACCTGGCTACATATACTGGGGAGACCTATACACCTGGCTACATATACTGGGGACACCTATACACCTGGCTGAATATACTGGGGAGACCTATACACCTGGCTACATATACTGGGGACACCTATACACCTGGCTGCATATACTGGGGAGACCTATACACCTGGCTATACTGGGGAGACCTATACACCTTGCTGCATATACAGGGGAGACCTATACACCTGGCTACATATACTGGGGAGACCTATACACCTGGCTATACTGGGGAGACCTATACACCTGGCTCTGTATATTGGGGACACCTATACACCAGGCTGCATATACTGGGGAGACCTATACACCTGGCTATACTGGGGAGATCTATACACCTGGCTACATATACTGGGGAGACCTATAACCTGGCTACATATACTGGGGAGACCTATACACCTGGCTGCATATACTGGGGAGACCTATACACCTGGCTATACTGGGGAGATCTATACACCTGGCTACATATACTGGGGAGACCTATAACCTGGCTACATATACTCGGGAGACCTATACACCTGGCTGCATATACTAGGGAGACCTATACACTTGGCTGCATATACTGGGGAGACCTATACACCTGGCTGCATATACTGGGGAGACCTATACACCTGGCTGCATATACTGGGGAGATACTTTAAATTGATATATTACTAATTTTAAAATGTTAATATGAAGGAAAATGAACCAGGATAGAAATGATCAGTGTGGTTTGAATTATAAAACCACATATTTTTCTTAGGAAATGTTTATGGTATGCGTGACTAGGGGTGTGATGGGGCGTGATCAGGGGTGTGGCAGGGGCGTGGCTTAAGTGTCCCTCTTTCTCATCTCAAAATGTTGGGAGGTATGGTGGTGGTCTATCCCTATGTTATGAAGCAATATATCTGCTAAGGCTTTAAACAGGATTGAAGTGGCCTGGAATTGATTGTGGAACTTTCAAGGGACTTAAAGGACTATATTGATTGTTTAGTCCTAATTTTAATTGTGATTGTCAATGTGTTTCTGCACCGTGGGCGCCACCTCTTGGATATACATTTTTTAAACTTAAGAGGAGGTGAACGGGTGCTTCTGGGCTGTGTTATAACTGTGAGCGCTACCTCTTGTGGATAGAAAAGATTATAGGTTCGCCCCTTCGTTCGCTAGACCGCCTCCACTCGGCGAGACTGGGGTTGAGGGCCTCCAAGATCTCGTGCAATCCCTCCCACCCGGGCAGCCACTTCTTTGAGCTCCTACCGATGGGCCGACGCTACAGAACCATCTCTACCAGAACTACCAGAGGCAGAAACCTCACAACGTCCACCCACAGCACTCTGGCCTCTAGCTCCTTGCCAGGGCTCTGAACTCTCGCCACTCCTGACAGTACTGCACCACACCCCAGTTGGTAGTGCTCTCTAATGGACGATCCTCAATGCATGCTGCTATGCCCACCCAAATGCACACCTATGCATGTCAAGTACTGTTTGTCTTTGTAATAATGTTGCTGCTATGCTCATCTCTATGTACATCTATGTTGTCAAGTACTGTCTTGTCTGTGTAACAATATCTATGCTGTGTGTTCCACAACCAATTCCGGGTATGAAAAGTCTATTCTATTCAGGAACGGTTGACTAGAGATACTCCAGAGCCCCGTAATTGAAGGAAACACACCAGCTAGCTGCATAAGAATTTAGGTGTAAGTTAGCATAGCATAACAGAATAATATACAAATAAACCATAATGCAGGACATATATGAAACAAGATATGGTGTCAGAATAACAGTAGGGAAACATTCCTACATACAGTATTAAGGCATAGATCATAGAAACATAAGGAAACCCGGAGAAGCATGAGTTCCTCATGAACCATTAACCATCTTAGTCCTAGCCTGTCATAACAGAGAATGGTTAGCATATTCAAATATCATAACCACAAGTGCATTAGTTGATAAAATGTGGCATAATACACAGTGATAAAAAGAATACTGTAAAGAGGAGCACTGATGACCTCTACTGGCAAAATAGCATATAACAGGCCTTGCTCATAATACAAATATGATATATTACTTATTATATATATTATAAATACAGGTCCTTCTCAAAAAATTAGCATATTGTGATAAAGTTCATTATTTTCTGTAATGTACTGATAAACATTAGACTTTCATATATTTTAGATTCATTACACACAACTGAAGTAGTTCAAGCCTTTTATTGTTTTAATATTGATGATTTTGGCATACAGCTCATGAAAACCTAAATTCCTATCTCAAAAATTAGCATATTTCATCCGACCAATAAAAGAAAAGTGTTTTTAAAACAAAAAAGTCAACCTTCAAATATTTATGTTCAGTTATGCGCTCAATACTTGGTCGAGAATCCTTTTGCAGAAATGACTGCTTCAATGCGGCGTGGCATGGAGGCAATCAGCCTGTGGCACTGCTCAGGTGTTATGGAGGCCCAGGATGCTTCGATAGCGGCCCTTAAGCTCATCCAGAGTGTTGGGTCTTGCGTCTCTCAACTTTCTCTTCGCAATATCCCACAGATTCTCTATGGGGTTCAGGTCAGGAGAGTTGGCAGGCCCATTGAGCACAGTAATACCATGGTCAGTAAACCATTTACCAGTGGTTTTGGCACTGTGAGCAGGTGCCAGGTCGTGCTGAAAAATGAAATCTTCATCTCCATAAAGCTTTTCAGCAGATGGAAGCATGAAGTGCTCCAAAATCCCCTGATAGCTAGCTGCATTGATCCTGCCCTTGATAAACACAGTGGACAAACACCAGCAGCTGACATGGCACCCCAGACCATCACTGACTGTGGGTACTTGACTCTGGACTTCAGGCATTTTGGCATTCCCTCTCCCCAGTCTTCCTCCAGACTCTGGCACCTTGATTTCCGAATGACATGCAAAAGTTGCTTTCATCCAAAAAAAGTACTTTGGACCACTGAGTAACAGTCCAGTGCTGCTTTTCTGTAGCCCAAGTCAGGCGCTTCTGCCGCTGTTTCTGGTTCAAAAGTGGCTTGACCTGGGGAATGCGGCACCGGTAGCCCATTTCCTGCACACGCCTGTACACGGTGGCTCTGGATGTTTCTACTCCAGACTCAGTCCACTGCTTCCGCAGGTCCCCAAGGTCTGGAATAGGTCCTTCTCCACAATCTTCCTCAGGGTCCGGTCACCTCTTCTCGTTGTGCAGCGTTTTCTGCCACACTTTTTCCTTCCCACAGACTTCCCACTGAGGTGCCTTGATACAGCACTCTAGGAACAGCCTATTCATTCAGAAATTTCTTTCTGTGTCTTACCCTCTTGCTTGAGGGTGTCAATGATGGCCTTCTGGACAGCAGTCAGGTCGGCAGTCTTACCCATGATTGCGGTTTTGAGTAATGAACCAGGCTGGGAGTTTTTAAAAGCCTCAGGAATCTTATGCAGGTGTTTAGAGTTATTAGTTGATTCAGATGATTAGGTTAATAGCTCGTTTAGAGAACCTTTTCATGTTATGCTAATTTTTTGAGATAGGAATTTTGGGTTTTCATGAGCTGCATGCCAAAATCATCAATATTAAAACAATAAAAGGCTTGGGAAGGACCTGTATATATAGACACTGACAGGCAGACACAGAACATTTATATGTATTATCAGCACTCAAAGCGCCAGAGCTGGATATATATATATATATATATATATATATCTTTTTTATTTATTTTTACAGTATATATAGTAGCAATAAGAGGTATGTGAACCCTTTGGAATTACATGGATGTCTGCACAGATTGGTCATAGAATGTGATCTGATCTTCATCTTAGTCACAATAGACAATCAGACACAACAGACCATCTGCTTAAACGAATACCACACAAATAATTAACCTCCTGGGCGATACAATAATATCGCCAGGGGGCGGCGCAGCACATTTTTTTAAATTATTATTTTTTTTAATCATGTAGCTAGCCTAGCGCTAGCTACATGATAGCCGCTGTGTTTGGCTTCCCCGTCGCCATGGGGACAATCGGGATGATGTCAACGACGTCAGAGGGAGTCCCGATCCACTCCTCAGCGCTGCCTGACACTGATTGGCCAGGCTGTGCACGGGGTCTTGGGGGAGGGGAGCGGCACGGCGGGTAGCAGCGAATCAGCGCGGAGCGGTGGCGATCGGTATTAAACACGCAGCTAGCAAAGTGCTAGCTGCGTGCAACAAAAAAAAATTATGCAAATCGACCCACCAAGGCCTGAGAAATCCTCTGCGGCGGCTTACCCCAAGCTCAGCTCGGGATTATCCCCCAGAGGGTTAACCTCCCTGGCGTTCTATTAAGATCGCCAGGGCGGCTGCGGGAGGGTTTTTTTAAATTTAAAAAAAACAGTTTCATGCAGCCAACTGAAAGTTGGCTGCATGAAAGCCCACTAGAGGGCGCTCCGGAAGCGTCATTCTGATCGCCTCCGGCGACCAGAATAAACAAGGAAGGCCGCAATGAGCAGCCTTCCTTGGTTTGCTTACATCGTCGCCATAGCGACGAGCGGAGTGACGTCATGGACGTCAGCCGCCTCCGATCCAGCCCCTCCGATCCTGCGCAGCCGGAACTTTTGTTCTGGCTGCGCAGGGCTCGGGCGGCTGGGGGGGACCCTCTTTCGCCGCTGCTCGCGGCGGATCGCCGCAGAGCGGCGGCGATCAGGCAGCACATGCGGCTGGCAAAGTGCCGGCTGCGTGTGCTGCTTTTTATTTCACAAAAATCGGCCCAGCAGGGCCTGAGCGGCGACCTCCGGCGGTGATGGATGGATATATTCGTCCATACCGCTGGAGGTTAATGTTTCCATGTTTTATTGAACACACCGTGTAAACATTCACAGTGCAGGTGGAAAAGGTATGTGAACCCTTGGATTTAATAACTGGTTGAACCTCCTTTGGCAGCAATAACTTCAACAAATGTTTCCTGTAGTTGCAGATCAGACGTGTACAACGGTCAGGAGTAATTTTTGATCATTCTTCTTTACAGAACTGTTTAAAGGACAACTGAAGTGAGAAGACTACTGAGGCTGCCATATTGGTTTCCTTTTAAACAATATCAGTTGCCTGGCAGTCCTGCTGATCTATTTGGCATCAATAGTGTCTGTACGACACCAGAAACAAGTATGCAGCTAATCTTGCCAGATCTGACAATGTCAGAAACATATGATCTGCTCCATCTTGTCCAGGGTCTATGGCTAAAAGTATTAAGAGGCAGATCAGCAGGACAACCAGGCAACTCTCATAGCTTAAATGAAATAAATATGGCAGCCTCCATATCTCTCTAACTTCAGTTGCCCTTTAAGTTCAGCAATATTCTTGGGATGTCTGGTGTAAATCTTTCTTGAGGTCATGCCACAGCATCCCAATTGGGCTGAGGTCAGTACTCTGACCGGGTCACTCCAGAAGGCGTATTTTCTTCTGTTTAACCATTCTGTTGATTTACTTCTTTGCTTTGGGTCGTGGTCCTGTTGCAACACAAATCTTCTGCTGAGTTTCAGCTGGTGGACAGGTGGCCTTAAGGGTAGACAGATGGTCTTAAATAGCTGTTTACAGCTGCGAAAAAAGCAAACAGCAGGTACTTCCAGGGCCGGATTTGTACTTTCCAATGCCCTAGGCCTGCTGTCTCCAAGCACCCCCCCCCCCCCCCCAAAAAGAAAAATATATTTTGTCCAACACTCTGACTAGCGATCATTGGTTTGGATGGGCTCATGTCAGTTGTGCTGCTCTGCCCCCCATTCAGCAAATAATTCCTGTAATTTGCGCTCCTGCCCGAATGTGCACAGCAGCCGATAGTGTTCTGGGCATGCATACTTGAGAAATTATGCTGATGTATGACCGGTACTTGTCAAGAATGCGTAACACTGCACCGGCCATGGGCAGGAGCGAGAAATTACAGGGAGAGCGAGTGGCCAGAGCATGTGCTGCTTCTTTGTCCTCTGTGCGACTGGCTGCAGTCAGAGCCACAACCAGGTGACAGGGCAGTGCAATGGAGAGAAGCCCATCCAAAACAGAGAACAGGTAAGTAGCAAACATCCTACCAAGACCCACTTTGGATGTTCTGTTGTAATTAGATACGCAACAACATAACCTTTAGATAAAAACATTTTTTTGTTACAGCTGATACAAATCCTGCAATAAATCTGCAGTGTGTCTACTTCCTGCTTTTATGGAAGCAGACATATTTTTAAACATCCTGTGCTTTCAAATGAGCTTAGATGTTGTGGCAGTCAGGTGACACAGTGTAGAGATCAAATTACAACTTGTGATTAGACACAGAGGAAGGGAAATTAGACAGGCTCTCGAAATACATACATGGTACAGTTCTCTGTTTTCCTTCTGTCCTGTGCAAGAGTTCAGCTCCACTTTAAAGCATCTGAATGACATTTATTTATATTTGCTGAAAAGCTATGCATCTCTTTTGAATGCTGAATGTACATATGGTGGTGTGCTCTAACATATTGACAGTATACGGGAACAAAGTCTGAAGAAGGCTTATTAGCAGAAAGCTTACTCTTTCTTTTAAGCCAATAAATGGTATCACCCTGATTCAAAACTCTCTGCTTTCGCTGATGGCTAAGAGGGTACAATGCTCTACTGCTACAGGAAAGTAGAAGAATGCCAAACCATACACACTAGCATAGAGGTAGTAACAGTTCAGGTGCAGTGCTGCTCGGATACCCCTTTTCAAAATCCGGATTGAATTTGGATCCGGATACCTAGATATCCGATCCGAATCAGATATCAGAGTTTGACATTTTGGAACCCGAATCGGATATCCGAACCCAGTATCCCAGATATCCGCCCAGATTCGGATATCCGGGTAGAAAAACTGGAAGTGGGTTTTACATTGTCTTTAAACATTTTTTTAGGGTAAATGAGGCATGTAGCATCATGTTTTTTTTAATGATGTGGGGACTTAAAATCCCCCCTCAAAAAAAAAAATTCTCTCTCAGATGGGAAATTAGAGTTTGCTCGGATAGTGCTATTCGGATTTTAAAAAATATTCAAAATTCGGATAGTGGAAAAAGTTTGGATTATCTGGGTAGTTTGGATACCCGAATATTAGATGAGCACCACTGCTCAGGTGTCTTTTAAAATGACAGTTTAGCAATGAAAGGGAAGAAAACAGCATTTTTATTCTTGCAGGTCTTGCAGGTATCATAGATGGTAGGAGCTGGAGGACAGAAAAATTAGTCAGGAAAGGGTTAACTAAGGAAGAAGAGACCACTGCTAGCTAAGAAAAAACAGTCATAAATTAGGATTAGATAAATTAATTAACAACTGCTGGGGTCAGTGTCAAAGCTGTAAAAGAAACTAGCAGAGCTAGTGAATGCATGCATTAAAACTCAGCGGAACTTAGTTCTATCTGCTTTGTAATGTAAATCCCTTTTATTTCTCACATCCACTTGTATGTCCATCACCAGGAATGGATCATCAGGTGGCAGTTATGATTGATCCTGATTGTTATAACACATCAAGAAGTGAGAGAAAGAGAAGGAGGGTTTGGGGAACTCTGGAATTCAGTTATTAGTGCAGAGCAGGGCGCTGGCTGGCTGCGCTGTGGGACCAGAAGAGATGATTTACTTTGACATATGGCCTCTTCTCTCTCCAAGTCATGCCGCCCTTCTTATCTTATCTAATTTTATCTCCCTAGGCCGTGGCCTTCCTGGCATTTCCAGAAATCTGGCCCTGGGTACTTCCACTTACCGTACATCAACTGCGAGCAGTAAAAATTTCACCATGTGATGTCAGAATGTAAATCAAGGAGAGGAAAGCTTTTAAAATGGGCAAACACTGACTAAATCATTTATACATAATTATTGTAAAAATGAAGCACTTTTGTTCATTACATTATTTTCACTGGAGTTCCTCTTTAAGTTCTCCTGCAAAATGTCTTGCTAAACTTGGGAATTCATTTTTACTTCAATGATAGCAATCAGTCTAGGGCCCTGACGCGGCAAAGCAGACACAAACCAGGATGCCCCCACCACCATACTTCACAGTTGTGATGAGATTTTGATGTTGGTGTGCTGTGCCTCGTTTTCTCCACACATAGGGCTTGATTCACTAAACCGTGATAACACATATATCACCCCTTATCAAAGATATCAACACCTTATCAAAGTTAACACGCCTTATCAGAGTAGCATAGTTAGCACTACGAACCCGCAGGGACTCAGGGCAGCTGCTTTTGCAGAGCATTTTTTTTTTCACTGAAGTCAGTATTTTGTAACAGAGAGGGAAATAATGCTATTAGATGGCAATACTGTACTTTGTAATTTCAGATACTGATACAAAGTTAAATAAACCTCCTCTACACAACAAGGAAAACTAAGAAAAGAAAGTCTGAAATGCTACAGCAAAATTAAATGTAGGACCCTACATTAAAGTGTACTAGAGATGAAGCATTAGTAAGATTTGATACTTACCCAGGGCTCCCTCCGGCCCCATAAACACGTGCGTGTCCCTCGCTGTCCTCCCGCGATCAGCCCCGGTAACTTGCTCAGTGACATCAGTCTGGATCTACTGCGCATGCGCAGAAGATCCAGACTAGGCACGACTGAACAAGTTACCGGGGCTGATGGTGGCTGCACGGCAGACCGCGAGAGGACGGCGTGGGACTCGCACGTGTTTATGGAGCAGGAGGAAGCCCCAGGTAAGTATCAATTCTTACTAATTACTTCATCTCTGGTTTACTTTAAATACTCTCATCTTCAGTCAGTTAGCTAGCTATTTGCTAAAGTTGTGTCCAGAAAGTACAGTGGCTTGCAAAAGTATTCGGCCCCCTTGAAGTTTTCCACATTTTGTTACATTACTGCCACAAACATGAATCA